>NW_009916751.1:44112-55287 GCF_000696875.1 Nestor notabilis | reverse complement strand
AGAAGCCAGGCGGGGAGCCCCCCCCCCCTGTAGCCATTATCCCCATAACAACCAGCATAACCCAGAAGGATTGCTCGGCAGACTCACTGCTCTGCTCCCAGCCCATTCCTTGCACAGGGACAGAGCTCACCCTTAAGGTTACTCTCTGCTCACATATTAAATGCAGGCCCTGGCCATCTATATTGTTAGCATACGGTGTGTGTACCAGCTAACTCGTCTGGCTGTCAGGTGGCTGTAAATTAGGGTTGTGCCAATGAAATCGCTTGAGGTTCTTCAACACTGATTGGGAGATAAATGAGTAAAACCTTCAACCTGCTTTTTCTTTATCCTGATCAGGTGCTGCCCATTAGGTGTAAGTTTGTGCTGTCTAACAAGGAAGGAAAGCCCCTCTCATCAAATTGAGACATTTAGGGTGGAGCTGTCCTGCTGCAAGCAGGTAAATTTCTAATCAAAGCACTTCTACAGTCTCTTCAGAGTGAGCCATCACACTACAGATAACTCCTTATGGCTAGAACATCTTAATTGAGCTGTGACAAGCCTTTATTTTGACAAGGTTATTAAGGTAAGCAGAATGGAGATTTTTTTTCTCTTTATCTTGTAGTTAGGCTTGAGGAAGCCTTTTTAAAAAGCCTGGTTGTCTTCTTTGCTTGCCCTGGTCTTCGGAGAAATGTGTGTCTCCTTTGGGACATGTTGTGAGGGGATGGTTATTTTGCTTTGGTTTTAATATGGAAAAATCTAAGGTTGGAAAATCCTCTGCTCAGTTCTAGAAATCTTGGATGATGCATTGTTCAGAAAGTATGCTCTTGTGTTGGAGCCTCTGACAAAGCAGAGACACTGTAAACTTGTTCTTTTCCTTGGATGGCAAAGATGTTTGTGTCTCTGAGTAGCAGGACTACAGATGAAATCCTGGAAAACACTGCTAACAATTACAAACAGAAACTTACTTTGCATAAGATACCCAAAAGCAAGGATTTATTTATGCTTTGGCTTCCAGTTTTCTGCTGAAATCTGAGCTTTATTACTGACTTTGTGTCTTAGCTGCACTGATCTGCTCTGTTGTTGGTTTTGTTGGGGTTTTTTTTCCTATTATGTTTCTAGTTGCTGCTTGGGCATATTCTTCCTCTAACATAAATCACTTATTGTATTTTGAAAGTTGGATAATGTGTTTAATGCAGCCAACATTAAAAATACACATCTGTTTTGATGTTAGGTGCATCATGCCAGTAAATAGCATCATTTATCTTAATATTTTTCACTCCGTATATAAATGAGTAATGAGTTTACAGCCACAGAGGCATTTGTAAGCGGCAGGGTTTGGGGTGGGTTTTTCTCCTTTTTCCCTGTGTTTTTACAACACATTGTTAGTTTGTAGAGAAGGGGGGGGGAGGGATAAGTTATTTTTTTAGTTAGTTTGGGGATTTTTAGGTTTCCTGGGGGTTCATTAACTCTTCTCTCTCTTCCCCCTGCTATTACGTTTCCACTATAACTACAATCAAGCTGCATTTTATACTTTGCATCTAGCCTAGGGATTTCTGTGGTTTGTGGCCATGCATTTTTAGGCAGCTTTCATCACCAGTGGAACTTAGTCTGCCCTGGCCTGTCTAAGCACAGAGCTGCTATATTGTGTGTGTCTTTACCAAGGGGGGAGGATGGGGGTAGCTATCTTGCTTTCCATTTCTTTGCTGATGCCAATTCAACTTAGGAAGGGGACACAACAATCTAGTTATTGGGTTAAGTACCAAAGCTGCAGGTTTTATTGAAATACAATAATTCAGGCTTCAGTGGTGCCTGGCAGATAATAGACCCCATGGTAGTAAGCATTCATAAAGCTTGAGGCCACCACATGCCCTGGACTGCAAAGCAATGTGACCCTCAACAACCCTTCCCTTTGCTGCCCTTCTGTGTCCCAAACCACAATATTCTTGTCAAGCCATTTAACAAGAATCATGTTTCCTCATGGCAAGTCCTACCCGTGCACTATTTTACACTCTTCCTTTTTCTCCCTTTGTAGGGATACAGAGCTAGAAGAAAGCTCTTGGCTTCTGAAGCAATGCCTGTACTGTTGCAGGCACTTAATCCATATTGCTCTGTTTAAAAATATAATAAAACCCCACTGAGGGTTTTCTGGGGGTGGAAAAAAAATTGGGACATTTGCCCTGTTACTGGAAGAGAGCTTGGAACTCCTGGATCTCTGAATGTCAGAAACTTAGTTCCAGTTTCCAGCCTGGATTTATTTTTGGCCCAATACTCATTTCTTAACTCACGAACACAGTCCTCCAGCTTAAGTAACTCTTTTTGTCTCCCTGGTGTGTACTAACAATGTGTTAGGAAACATCAGTCATTTACACCCTCACTCTCTTTCTACTAGACATACCAAGCCCTTTAATTCCCACAAACGTGTCCCTGCTGTATAAAACTGAGTAAGAGGTTTGTGAAGTCACGCAGCATCTGGCCTAATGTCGCCATGTCCTCCTAATTTCCTGTCTGGCTCCTGCAATACTGAGGAAGGAGCTACATCAGTTCTTAATTTACTTTTAGTAGATAAGTTCCCTGATAGTGAGAATCTTAATCCTACTTTCAAAGACAACCGTGAATGCCTCTCCCAGCAGAGGTAGTCCTCTCGGATCGCAAATCAGATGCTAAAGGCACCATTTGATGTTGGTACCAACCGAACCATTACTGTTTGCTTCCTAATTTTTAGTTTTATACACTGTCAGCTTTGCATCTGTAATCATCACTAAATTAAGAAAGCTCAATTAACAGCACCAGACTGTGTGGGAAGGGAAAATAGGAATAGGGTATGTTCTATGTCTCTCTTCAGTTGGCTTCTACTTCCTTGTGATTATTAGCTCAGGATGTGGTGACTCTCCTGGAAGAAGTCCCATGATCATATACTGGTTTTATATATATTTAGAGATGTGTGTGTTTTCCTTTTTATATATATAGATAGATATAGATAGATATAGATACATATAAAAAAAGGTGTGTATATATAAAGGAAATTAGAAATTATCTTTTCTACATTACTGCCTGTAGTTGTCTTAATAGAATGAGAAAAATATAATCCTGTGCCACAGAGACAATATGCACACACTGGTGAGAGAAACCCTCCTTTATACCAAACAGCACTAGACAACCTTGGTTCTACCCTTGTTTTCTCTGCATGTTTTTTGGGGAGATGCCATGTGGGTGGTAACATCGCCCCAGAGAATCCAGAGGTGCTATTGTTGGGCCAACAGACAGGTTTGTTGGTACAGCCATACGTTTTGTTTCTGTAATGGCTCAGCATCAGTGTTTCAGGAAGGTTGTACTAATCAACCAGCACAGATCTCCAGAGTATCCTTAAAATAGATAAATGCCAAACTTATTTTTCTTGTTAAACTTTAAGGGCCATTGCACTTCCATGGGTGGGTGTTTCCAGTCACACAAGTACTTGCATCTCAGACCAGCTGAATTTAGTGGAGTGCAAACCAGCCTGATGCGATGGATGCAGAAGTTCACAGGTGAAATGAGTTCAGATGATCTTACTTTCCCACTGCACATGAATACATGCAATAAAACAGCAGTGCACTGGCACCAATTTCTCACTTCTAGCTGCGGGAGGCCCAATGGGTGGGAGGAGAAGAAAGAACTGTGTCTATCTGGGGCCAGCAGCGGGTGGTGGCCCAAGGTCAGGTGTGATCCTCAGTAATGGGTCAGTGGATGTTATGACAATCTCATTGTGCAGCTGTTCTCCCTCTTTCTAAGATATTCCAGGAGAAAAAAAATCTTGCACATGTTTTATTTAGTGGAACCTCTCCATGATGTCAGTGAACTTGAGCTCAGATCTTGCAGTTGGCAGTTTATAAGCAAACTGATGATGCTCTGCCCAGAGCCATGATGAAGTCCACAGGGCTCAGTGTGAACACAGCAGTCTGGCCATGTGGTATCAATTTCAGGGCCAGAGCCTGGAAAGAAATTGTTTGACATCTTTATAATGCAATTTCAAACCTGAAAGTAAAGCAAAGTAAATGAATTCATGAATTAAACATACATGAAGGCTCAGAAGTTGCTGTTATGTCTTTCTCTAGCCCTGCGACCGTCAAAAAGCACTTCTGCATCCTTGCATTAAAATAGGCAGGCCAAAAGTGGGTGATATTTTTAGTGGTGACACAGCACACCCTACAACAGTGCTTCTTCAAGAAATGTGGTGTTGTGCATCCTGCCACTGTACATATGCACACTAATACAGATTTGCCTGGCTCTTTTATTCTTTGCTAATGGATAGTGACTTCTTTCTGTGTTGTATAAAAATGTCTCCGACTAAATTCCTTGAGCTACGAAGCAATTGGTTTGGTTTTGTTTTTTTCATCTATATCCTGATGGACAGCAAAATCCAGGGTGTGACAAATGGCACCTTCCAGGAAGGAATATATCCTTAAGAATAAATCCATATCTCTGAACTCTTTCTAATTTTATAGGACAGCCTTTCATTCTAGATCCATATCTACTGCAGTTTCATAAAGACCAGGTCTTATTTCTCAGTGCTTGTGAATTACAAGCATTACAAAAGGTCAGTTACAAAACTAAGTTTCTGCTTATTTGAGAAACCTGGCTGAAGTTCCTCGTTGTGCCTCTGTGTTTGTATTTAGTCTCAGAATGCAAAATGTAGCTAGGAAATATAGCCACGATTTAGGCTGGGGAGCAAATGACTCATCCAGAGGTATACTTTATATGCAGTCCAAGAGATCCATCTTAGTAAAGTAAGATATACTCTTTTAGGGTAGAGAAGGTATATAAGGAAGGCTAGATTAAGGCATTTATAGTCTTAGAGCATAACCCTGTCCATGTTATCAGTAGGTTTTATGAAATATTGAGCCTTAAGCAACAACTTCAGCAGTTGCTACTGAAGTGCTGGAGAGGGAAACTGATACTATTTCTTTAAATACTTTAAGTGTTTGACAGAGATAGAAGTACGCCTTTCCTTAGTTTGTTATAAATGGCCACAAGTTTTGCATAGGAGCAGATAAATGCGGTTATAAACATTCATCTACACTCCATGTTTCTAAAAGCTCTCGTTACAACATTATATCAACAGCTATGATATCTGGACATTTTTTTCTTTGCAGCTATAAATCATTCTTCCCATAACACTGAGAACGCTTCATTCCCAGCTGCCTTCATACGGAGGTTCTAAGTTTCCTAATCATAGATGAGTTTATGCTTCCTCATCTCTCTAATCTGGGTGATATCTCCAGTGTGGTTTAGTGGTTCATCATTATTTCATCAGAGCGCTTTGGAGCTACCCACGGTATTGAAATGAAATGACATAGATAACAGGGAAAAATGTCCTGGGTCTTGCATAGAGCACATTCAAATCATGTTCTAGTTCGTTGGGTTTTTTTCTTCTAGATTACTCTGCACCTTTTTCAGATGCAAATTTCTACACCTTTAATTAGCAACAAGTTTCTGACCAGGGTTTCAGAAGAGAAACTTGGAGGGCAGGAAGTGTGGGTGTTGCACAAGCCATACATGCTCTGCCTCGAAAAACCTGTCAGCGGTTTGCAAACACGAGTACAACAGAAAGGATGTCTGAGAGGTGGGTCAGAAGTTAACAGGATTTTGCCCCACTATGGAAACTTAAGCTGCAGATCGGAAAGTGTTTATGTGATATCACAGTTTGAGTGACAACTGTCAATAGGTGTTGGATGGAGGTGAGGTCAGTATAGATTTTTTTTGAAAGGCTGTCTGCTGGTATTGCCTGCCATGAGATAGCTGTCATTTCCAAATCACTCCCTGCATTCAGCAGATGTAAGGCATCAGCATGCTGGCAGAAACACTGAGGCAGCAACTGTTCAGTTTTAGAGATGGTGGTATTCTAAGCGAAGGGGATGTACGTTTTCTACACTTGTAAAATATTTGGGAGGCCCAATATATTTGGCAAAGCATTAATTAAGGAATTTCACTGAAATTTGTGTGTGTTTTCTAAATTTATGGTGTGCAAATCAGTCCTAAGACTTTTAATTAAGTACCCCAATGTCTTTTATGTTTCTTTTAATGGACAGAAAATGACTTTTGCTCAAACTGACTTTCATTGTACAGTGTTATGCATTTTTCATCTGATGTGGGGAAAAAATCAATTATTTTAAGAGTTCTGTTCTTCTGGCAGTTCATTTAAGTGAATTCTTAGTGTGTTAAATGATCATCACTATTTTCTTTCTACATAGCAACTCTTGTAAAAGTATTGTAATGCACACAAAGAAGTGTAATTTGCCATCACGTAGAGAACATTAGTCTTGAGCTTTTTATGGACTCGTGAACCTCTCAGTTTCAGCCGCAGTGCTTTAGTTTTGGTTTGGGTAAAGTTTTGGGGGAAATGAAAATGAAAGAATAAGTAATAGGGAAGTGCTCGTTGATTTGAATATATCTTTTATTTATTGGAGCTAAGAGGCTGTAACTCTGATGAGCCCATTTGTCTCGCTGTAATTCTAACAAGTCCAGTGGAATAAATGATGGATTGGCTCCGTGTGACCTCAGAATCAGGTCTGCAATAGTTACAATGTGCTTTGCACTCTGCAGAGTTGTTTGTGTTGAAAGTCACACCCACAGATGTGTGATAAAACTTTTCATGGAAAAGTTGAATCTGGTTTTGTTGATACTGAATTATGGTTCTGACAGGCATATGAAAAAGCGATTAATTTGACCTTTTGCTTAAGATTCTGAATTCTATCTTCCAAAGCTGTAGAAAGAAGTAACTCCTTCCCCCTTATCTCAAAACTCCAGGTTTCCTTTAGGTCAGGGGCTGTTTCTGATGGTTGCTTTCACAAAATTATATGGTTTTGGGCATTCGTGTTGGGGAGAGGGTCTACAACTTTGAGAAAAAAGCTCCAAAACCAGTTGCGTTCTCTTTTACCTGTCTCCACAAGTGCAAGATGAGAAAGGCAATTGCTAAAGTGACACGTTCGGCAGACTACAGTATGTTTTACACGTATTTGTGTGTAAAGTATTCTTCCAGCATGGAAAAGAGTGGTAACACATCTCGAGTATAAATGCACTAGTTTTCCACTGTACTAACAATGCTTGTATCATTATTAAGCTTTGTATTTGTAGCAATTAAAGTATTAAAAGGCATTTAAAGTTTAAAGCAGCCTCTCAGACATCAAGATTGGTCAAACACATAAATTGTTAATATAATGTACTTCCAGGATAATGTTTTCAGAACTTTGAGTCGCACTTCCTAATCCTAATTTTCTGTGAATGGTCACAAACTATTGGAGATGTCATGTGCCAAACAGCAGACTCCTTAGACTAGAAGTACTATTTCATAGGTTGAAATTTGCTGGGTAGGGGTTTTTTTGGTGTTTGGAGGGGGTTTTTTAGGATGCAGAACTGATTTAAGTGTGCTGCAGGTCCTTTCAGGTTTAATTTTACAATGTTTACATTGGAGCAGCTCAGGAAGAGGCAGATGTCCAAGGGTGCAGGCTCAAGAGGTCTGATGATTCATAGAGAGATGGGGTCGAATGTTCCTCTCCCACTGATTCATCCCTCCTCTGTCGTGGCAACCGACTGGGTGGCATGCCCAGAGTTGAGGGCCTGGTACCTCGGTTTAAATCATTATTGATTTCAGTTTACACGAGCATCCCTGGCTGTGAACTGCTGCAGCTGAGGGCTCTGATTCACGACCTCTGTCAGACTTGAAAGTGGTGGCTGAAGAGATTTCTGAGCACACCAGCCTCTTCAGCAACTGCATCTAATTCCATGCCAATTGGGAATCAGATCCTGGAATATTTTGCTACCCATTTGTGAATAATTATTCTGTTTTGTTCTGCCCGGTATTTGTATGCTTGAGTGGGAACAGCGTGGAATAGATATAATATGAATTGAAAAACTGCTCAAAGATTCTGGGAGAGCAGAAATCCTTTATCTTATGGGGTAAAGGGAGGAAAAAAGCCACTCACTCAAACACGTGACCATATCAAGAATGGCAATTACAGGTTTTAAAATACCTGTAAGTGTTAGAAGTGGTTTTAGTGGAAGAAATTCACTTAAGTCTCAGTGGAAAAGTCTCAGGAGAAGATATCTTTTTATGGAAGATCAGAAGCTTTCCCCTGGCACAAGTTCTTATGGTCAAGAAGGTTTGTCTTTCAGTGGAAAAAGATACAGACAAACTTTGCAAAAGTAGATGTTCAAATGTCAGGAATAGTATTTGAAAGAAAAGAGTGTATGTGTGTTGGGGGTGGGGATTGTGTATGTGCAAAGAAGTCTCCTATTGAGATGAATCAGTCAAGGGTCCATCAAACTATCAGCTGTGATGACCTAACCTGTCTATAAACCCATATACAGGTGAAATAAGTAAATGGCAGCAGCTTGCTGAGCCCCTGATTCATCTGTAGATTAGATAGAATATGGACCCTTACATTTTATGCAAAGGTCGTGATATCTTCTAGTCTGAACTGGGATTTCAAAGCCGAGTTTATTTGATTTGTGGTTGCTCCATAAAAACACCCTGCGTTGCCAGCTGCCCATAATTCATGTGTCTTCTAAGCCATAGCCATGCAAACTAAGCAAAGCCCATCTTGCAATTTCCCCCTACTCCTCACGCAGAAAAAGTGCCATAATTCAGTGCATAATTCTTGCCAGCTCTGGTTCTTGGCCTCTTTAGACAGCTATTGAAGATGTTTCTCTATTCTTTGGCTACATAGGATGAATTGCAACCTGACCAACCGCTCCTAATCGTGCCCTTGTGATGGCTGATGCCATGGTTATACCTCAGACTTCTCTTTCCTCCTCTGCTTCTCCTTCACTCTGGGGCTAGAAAATTTCTCATCTCCCAAGAATTGCTTTGTTCCCACTGTGCATCCTTCCATCCGTATGCAGAGAGGTGCATGCCCAGGCTGTGTCCATCCCTTTTCTCCCCTTCACCATCCTCTGCCTCTTTTCCTGTGAGACCACCTGGAGACAGCCCAAAAGAGAACAGTAAGACTGGCAAAAGGAAAAAAACAAACCAGCAAATGGCCTAAATGGGAAGAATGGAAGAGCTGAGTGGTTTACTGGCAAGGAAAGCAAGAAATGGAGGTGCAAGATCAGGGCATGGTATCAATCTTCAAACTTTTGGAAGCCTGCAGCAGGCGGTTGAGTCTCTAAATTATTTAGGTGGTTTTCAGGTCTACAAGAGGTGAGAGGGAGTGATTAAAGTGCAATAAAGCTGAAGAAAAGCTGCCTAATGACAAAGATAGCTGGGATAACCAGGCTGTGGCATCTCCATCTTTGAATGCTGTTACTGATAGTTCAGACATGTATCTGTCAGCAATGGTTGCATCTGATTTGGGCTGAAGAGGTGGACAAGGTGGTCTTTAGGAAGATCCTGACTTGTGCTGCTAAAGGAAATGGGGTCAGGAAAAGGGTGAAAGAGGGATATGGCAGAACCAGGCACAGAGTAAGATGGAGTTAGGCTGCATGGAGATGAGTATTGCTGATAATTCAAGTATGCAATGTGCCTGTAGAGAATGTTAGTTTAGCATTGTGTGTCTTTACGGTCGTGTTTCTGTCCTGGTATCTATAAGTCAGCCATCATTAGGGAAGGGGGGTAAGAAGATGTAATTTCTTTCATTCTTGTAATGCAAGTACTGGGTGTGAAAACTGCAACCTGCACTTGCCACATTTGGAACCTGTTATTGCAGTTCATTTGGAGGTATCCCTGACCCCCTGGAATGGGTTAGTGACTTTCTGCTTTTTTAATGGTATCTTGACCTGCTTCAGACTTACATTTTATTTACGGATTCATTTCAAAGTGCTGGTTTTGATATACAAAACTCTTTCTGGATTGGATCCCATATGTCTCTGAAATTACCTGTCTTTTGTGTTTTGCTTCAAGCGCTCAAATTACCTAGAAATTTTTGACGTAAGGTGCCTTAAGCCCTAGCCCATAGGACAAGGCCTTGATGGTAGTTTATATTTGGCTGTGTAATACCTTTCTTCGGTGGGTGTTGCCCTTCTGGATCCAGGGGGGTGGGGGTCTGCAAAGAAAAAGCATGAACAGAAGAGCTATGTTTTCTTTTAGTCTGATTGACCTGAAGCCTGCCTTCATGTTAGAGTAATTTAGACAGCTGCTTTGGTTAGGTTTTTGCATTTTATTGTAAACACATTCAAAAACATTCCATGTGACTCATTAAGTAAATAGGAGTAAATGGACTAACCAAGTAAATAGGAGTAACCATGTAGTAAGCAGCAGTACACTGGCTCATGGTGTTTGTAAGAGTTTTGAAATCTGGTTTTGCATCTTTAACTGGACATTTAAATATAACCCTTTTTCTGTGGACAATCTGAGGAGGGCATTGACAGCAGTATCTCTTAGATGATGCGGAAGCCAAGCAGCATCGTATGTGATGGTTGTTCATGGGTTTTTCTCGGGTGCCTGAGTTGCTGAATGGAGCCAATTTACTGCTGGCTAAAAGCTGAAAGTCTCATCCACCTTGCAGAAGGTGACTCCTCCATCCTGGGACTGGAGGTCTCTGTAAAGAACCAATGTCAAGTACAACCCACACAGTATGCATAAAGCAATGCTTCTCCAAGAGTTGATCTATAATTTACCTATTCTAGCCCTAGGCAATGAGGGGGAAAGGCTCTTCACACCGCTGGAGTTTCATTATGGAAATAGCACCAAATTTTTGCTGATTAGTAACGTTCTTTGGGTGTGTTTACTTCGTGGTGGCACACCTTTCCTGACACTGCCTTTCGGCTTCTTGCTGCAGCCACACTGGTTCCCAGGGACTGGTCCAAAGAGGGCCAGCATTGCTTTAACTGGCTGTTTAGGACACTTTTATGTATTGGTCTGTGGAGCCTGTGCTGGCAGGGAAGAAAAATGCATATCAGAAAATGTTAACTGCCAGCTCTACCGCTGAAAAGGGTTTGCTCAAGTGTCATCTGTTTTTAAGGGGGGACAAAACCTTCAGCTACATTCATATGTCCCAGAGCTGTTATTATATAGCTATTAATCTCAGCACAGCACATTCCCTAGGTTTTTCCTTGGGCAGTTTCTCATTAACTTCTTAACAATGCGAGTTGCTCCAAACAAGAACTGGGACATATTTGCATTTGCAGCTCTTCTATATGTTATTCTTCAGTTTTGAGATACACTTGGAATCATAGAATCAGCTGGGTTGGAAAAGACCTTTAAGCTCATCCAGTCCAACCGTT
>NW_009916751.1:13564-43662 GCF_000696875.1 Nestor notabilis | reverse complement strand
GCGGGGCGACAGCCCCTCCCCTGGTCCTGCTGCCACACTGGTGCCGATACAGGCCAGGATGCTGGTGGCTTCTTGGTGCCTGGGCATGCTGCTGGCACACCTGCTTGAATAAAAACAGGAATTGGAAAAAATAAATATTGAAACAGATTAAGGATTTTGGAATTCGTTCTTCTTGAATATTCATGCTGACAAGAGCTCTGCATGTCTGTATGCCTTGCTAATACATAGTCGTTTATTTCCTCTTTTTTTTTATTAACCTTGGCTCTTTTTGTTTGTGTGTTCTCTTGAATTACATATTCTCCAAGCTGCAAACATTATCAAACTTGCACAGCTAAATATCAGGAGAAAAATAGAGTAAGTAAAAGCAAAGAGGGGAAAAAAACCCTGCCTCTGCAGCTGGCAAGGACCCCTAAACAGCAGGACCAAGCTGTTGTGCTCTGTGTGCGAGGAATAACTTGATAGTTAGCTCAGATTCAGCAAGACAGTTTAAGCAATGCCCCCAAACTGCTTTGATGTAATAGCTCTTCATTATCTGGAAAAAAAAGCTAGCAATCTTATGCATTGACTTCTGGTACGTGTCAACCAGACAGGCCATTCACTGAAGGAACAGGGTAGAGCAGAGGAAGACTGGCAGAGACACTTGTTCTACCCTTGCTCTTGCTGCTTCCTATGTGTCTGGAAATGGTCCAGATACATGCAAGAAACATCTGACCTCAAGATATCAATGAGCACTTCAAAGTGATGATCTGTTCATTCATTTTGACTGTCATCATGGCCAAGGCATTGAGAAGATGACAAACCTGATCAGGACCATGCTGTGTATGCTCTCTGAGGTGAGGCAAATTGGAAAGCTGTATAAATCGTGCTGACAACAATGATAAACTTTGCTCCTCCCCTGCTAATAATATTGTGACTGAATAAAGGAATTAATACCCAATTCATGCTCCCTTTAGAGACTTGGACTGAAAAATGCTATTTAACACTTAAATGTAGCCAAGTGCTGTTTTTTCCAAGCAGATAATTCAAGGAAGATGGGGCCAATTGACACTGAGAAGGAAAAAAAAGACTGTTCTCTCTGTGTTTGAATTGTTTTGCTGCCCAGAAAAGCCCAGGTAAACTTCATATAGTTTTACGAGACTCCTAATGGCAGGCATGATAATTCAGGCCAAAGACAATACAGGCACAGGAAAGCACGGGAGCATCTTGGTAGTGGTTGACGAGAGAGCTCACTAAGTGAAAAACTCAAGTGTTTAGGGGACCTAGGGTCGTAACCTCAACTGCATAGCTCCTGGTGGCTGCTCTTGGTATGATTTAGCAGGGTATGGTTAGTGTTTCTGAGCTTTCTTTAGCATGCTTGATGAGAGAAGGTAACTTCTCGTCCAAGCATTAAGTCTGCTACTGCTATGAAAAGAATTGAATGGGTAATACAAGTATTGCTCAAGGCCAGAATCCTTGATAGAGTAAATCAGCTCCCTGTATTTCAGTGACTAATACCATTGATTATCACCAGCTGAGAAGTAGGCCCTGAAGAGTATAAAACAATAGTGGATTAGAATGAGCAATCTATTTTCATATATCCAGAATGATTATGTCTCTCTAGAGATGGGGCCAGGCAGAGTTACAGTCAATTATCACTAGTTCCTTTTCATTGGAAAAGGAAAAAAAAATAAATGGTTACATCCACACATCTTTGTGCTTGTTTGTATCAATATTGGTTCTAGCTTAAAACTAAGAGACTCTGGAAATCAAAATGCTATCTACTTTGATTAACAATGCACACTGTTATGCTTATATCACTAAATTCTTATTTTCATTTAATTGCCATCACATGCTTGATCTTTATTTTCCGTAAAAAATCAGCCTTATTTACACTAATTTATGCTTCTCATACCAATTTTTTTAAGTTACACCTGCAGATTTTTATCTGCTTTCCCTCAGCATAAAAGCCTCGGGATCAGCACTTTTCCGTTCTCCCATGAAAAGTGATGAGGTCTTGCAATGGCTTAAGTCATACGATCTGTCTCATCGCTGCCTTAACCAGACACCAGGAGCAACAGCATAAAGCAAGTGCTGTTTTGGCAGCACTTTCCTGAAGTCCCCATGCAGATGCTCTGCGCGTTTCACAGTAGAATTAGTAACAGCAATCATTATTGAAGACTGAAAATGTCCCTGCTCAGGACTGCTCCTGGCAGCGAGCGATGACAAATCTGTTCCCTTCACTTGACACCGTAAGATGTCCATGCGCTGCAAAGCTGCGTGGTTCTGAGGCACTAAATCACATCATGGGAACAAGCAAAACTTGGCTGTGGTACCTGAGGCTTTCCCTGCCTGACATATTACACTGTCAGGCTCTACAAGGCGCAGTAGATCTCCACATTTGGACTCTGCTGCACACCCTGTACTTTCCCCTCTCACTCACTCTTTCTTTAATTTGTCAGATGAAGTTGTCTTTATTCAGACTACATGTATTCCTGATCTGTACATAGAGAATTTAGTAAGAGTTCACTTAAAATGTGTGGCTTGAATAGACAAGCAGTCTTTCTGAAGTGCTCTTTGATGAATTTTAAACAGTAGCACCGACTTGCACTGCTCAAAATACATATGCAATGCTTTCTCTTACCTGAAACAAAAATTGCCTCAGTAACTGTTCATAGCTCCTAATAATGTCCTTAAAAGTACAGCTTTTAGAATACAGTTAGATAACTTTCATAATGACAATTCAACTTGAAATTTCCTAACCTCAGCTAGGGGAGATGATTTCATTTATTTTATAGTAGCCATAGGTATTTTTCAATGTTCTTTTTAGAGCATACAGCTAAACTGAGCAGTTGATTTTTAGTGCAACACTGTTTTGTCAAACCTAACTGCAAATCCAAGAGTGTCTGTTAGTTGCCCTCCGTGTGTTCAGCTCAGAACAGTAATAATTTAGAAAAATGGCTTTTAAACCAGTTTGCATCATGAAAAGAGCAGTGTTCAGAAAATAAACCCCAGGATTTTCCAGTGTTTCAGTGATCCCTTTAGCATGTGTTTTAAATAATTAAGTATTTTAGATGACTTACTAGTTTTATGACCAGTCATTAAAAGACTGTGTGTGTCTTACTATTGCTTATATCAGTTTTGCTTCTTTGATTTATGGAAATTAGCATGAAATGGAAATGACATCTCCACAATATTAAAGTATTAAATATTTTGGTATTTTATTTCTTCAATCATGGTCTTATTGGGTGCAGGTTGTCAATAAGTGACTAGAACTAAAAGTCTGTAGAAGACAACAAGCATAGATGGTTTGCGCTCTGTTTCGGTCTAACCCAATGAAGTTGGTACCAGCAAATGTGTGTGCATGTGTGTGTCTATATATATATATATATGAGCTATTTTTTGTTCAGAGAGCTTTATTTCCTTTATATTTCTCTTTGGGTTTTTTTTCTGTCACATTGGAGCTAACCAAGTGCAGGTATCCCAGGTTGGACACAGGGGCTTTGAGCAACCTGGTCTAGTGAGAGGTGTCCCTGCCCGTGGCAGGGGGTTGGAACTAGATGAGCTTTAAAGTCCCTTCCAACCCAAATGATTCTATGATAAAATGGCAAAATGCAAGTTTAATTCATTTTGAAGACACAGTGTGTTTAAGAAAGGAAAAGTAACTTGAATACAGGCATCAGGATTTGACCATTTCACAGTAAAATAATTCAATTTTACTAATGAAATGAAGATGCCTTGTGTGAATAATAATATCAGCTTTTCTTTGCAGTCAGAAATCCTCTGCCTCCCACCTAAATAGTAATAATTTTTGAAAGGTCAAATTTGGAATTATCTCTTTGGTGCCAATTACACAAATCAGAAAAGGAGGAGTTGAGAAACCCACCTCTGTCTTAGAAAGCCTTAATCTGATAAAGACTAGTGGGAAAAGTAAGTATATGCTTGTTGTCATTGAGCTGAATGGATATCATCTCCTTTCCAGCTGAGATTCCAGCCCGCGTTCTTAGGGTTGCCTTACGTCACCAATAGGTTTGTTGTTATCCATGAGATCCTTCAGCTTTTCCCTCTGTGCCTATTCGTGAGATCCTGATAACTATAATAAGGTAGAATGTTTTGCCTTATTCCCTTGGACAAGATTAGAAAGAAGGTCTAATTTCCAGGTATCTTTTACCTTTATTACTTCTCCTTTGTGGTTGGCAATGTTCTTCCATCTTTAGGTCTCTTAGCAAGAAATTTTCAGTGCAATGCTAGCATTAAACAAAAGCAAAAGGTATTAGACTTAAGAAAATTAATCTGAAAGAACAGAAACAATTTATTAAATGCCTCTAAATTTACTCCTCTTAGAGTCTTAACTGGATAAGTCATTCTCAGCTTTGTTAAAAAGGACAAAACAATGAGGAAGAACATATCCTGCCTGATGGTAGTTCTGCTCCTTAATCAAATTGCAAGCATCCCCATGCTGAGCGCTATGAGCTCCTCACCACAACTAGAGGTTCCCATAAAGCCTTGCCAGGGAGATCCAGAACTGACATGTATCTTGGGATTTTCCTATGGGAAGACTCAGAACCTCTGTTTCTAATGAAATGGTCACCATTAGCACTATGAACTAGGCACAGTAAAAATGTTCAGTCACAGAACTTTTAGGTTGATCTCACTATTGAACCCAGAGAAGGGGGCCTGAGATTTCAGTACACTTGAAGTTCAATTTCCCCTTTGGAAATGACCAATAAACTGTGTAACATTTAGATTGGATATTAGGAAACATTTCTTCACTGAAAGGATTGTCAAGCACTGGAACAGGCTGCCCAGGGAAGTGGTTGAGTCGCCATCCCTGGAGGTATTTAAAACTGGCTACCCCAGACAGCACAAAGGGTCTCTTAGCAATTAAAAACCACTTGCCACCACCTCAGAAATCCAACCAATCTTGGGACTATGTCTCCCAAGGGTTTTCCTGAGCCTTTCTTTGTTATGACTGTTGCTACCCAATGAGGTCTTATTGCTACCTGTTTCTGAGTGTTGTTAGACCCTAACAGGTGACTGTGTATTCCCAATGGAGGGCCCATGTCTTCGGAAATCTTTGATCTGAGTTTGCCTTATACAAATTATTCCACAAGATTACTTTGTCCTGTCAGGCTTTTTGTGTAGCTTATTCCTCCAGGCTTTTACTATGTTAAGTCCTAGGATAAACCAGAAACGTTCACGAAGTGTCAGCACCAGCATTTACACGCTCACTACTTCTAGTTAATTGGTGATCAGTTAACTCGAGGCAAAAGAGACACACACTAAGTGAACACTTACTATGACTTTCCAAAAGTGCTTTTTGTTGCTCTTTCTTCCTGAACTCTTGGATTTCAGCAGGGAACCGAGATAGAATTCTCAAATAAGCTCAGCTGTAACCCACCTTTGACATTTCCAGTCTCTTTCTCCCAGTCAAGTATTCAGAAAAGGAATTTTTCTCCTGAAAGCTGGTGTCAGGCCAGCTGAATCCATGCACTTTATCATGGAGAACATCTTTAAAAACATAAGAAAACTTCCCTTTCTATGAAAGTAAGTTAAAAGCTCGCTTTTGTTATTTGCCATTAATAATCGCCCACTTGAAATTATCATATACTTCTTGAGCTTGAAATAGTGTTGAAATCAGCCCCTTCTGTGTTGTTCTCATGACTTTTGCTAAAAAAATGCTGGATGCACAGTATATATTTGCATTTGTTATGGTTGGGTATTAAAAGATAATTGCAATTATGAGATTGTGCAAGTATTATGCAAGATCCGAAAGTTCAAATGAGGTTTTGGAAGCTAGTCCAGACTCTCCAGTTTTAATGCTTACCTGGGGTTCTCCTCTTATGATAAAAACCAGGCTATACTGTCTTTTGCACAGACTTCCTGGTAGTGGGTTTCAACAGCACTTGGGCAGCAGAGGACTGTATCGTATCCCATTTTGCAGAGGATGAAAGCAAGGTGCAGAAAATCAAATGATTTTTCCCCAAGGTCATCTATTAAGGGAGGGGCAAAGACAAGCTCATTATCACTCTCATGAACGATCACAATGATATATTTCTCAGAATTCCCAATGTTGGCCTTTCTTGTGTAAAAGTTAGTTGCGAAGGAATTCCTAATAACAGCAGGTTGTGTCAAGCATTTTTCCTGTTTGATAGTAACCGCTGTTTAATCCTCTTTGTTCTTTATAAAGCAATTGTTTAAACCACAGGCATAGACCAGGTACAGGGGAAAAATCCCTCCAGTTTTAGATCACTGGCAAGGATATGGGATGTACTGCATGTTTCACTTGCTGTATATCATTGAAAATACAGAGGACTTCACAGTAGAAGTGTATGTTTTAGGTTTGCAGACATTTGTGGGAATGTTAATACCGCGTTGTGGGAATAGTGCTGAGTTCCCTGTTATCATGCAAGCAATTGCTAACTGTAGACCTCTGACTTTGTAATTTGTTCTTTATGGACTAGCCTGCAGCCAATAAGCAAAATCAATAGTCTTTGCTGAAAAGTAAGCAAGTGCCAGTGTGTTATGTGACAGGTGAAGATACATGTGCTTACCAGGGGTCAGAGGGCCACATCAAATTTCTCTCTGACTTCTTTTCAAAAAGCTAAATCCATTTAGGGAGCATTCGTCATTGGAAAATGTTGCAGTGGGGAATTAGACAGGCTTCTGCTCTTCTTTTCTCATTTAACGATGTTTGTTTTCAACAGTCTGTTCAATAATGTCACTGAGAAGAAATTATGTGAGAAGAATAAAGTGCTTATAGTCTATTTATTTATTCATTCATTTCTGTAGAATAACACTAGCTGTTGCATTCTCATGTTTATTAATGCTATTGTGGCAGTCCAAATATTTGTTTGTTCTCATTTTGCTTTGGAAAAAAGGTGTGGAACAGATTACTGACTGTTTAAGCCTAAGGTGAAGGTTACACAACTCCTAGGAATCTTACCCATTCTATAAGCTTTTGTTTCCTATCTTCGAGTACAGCATCTAACTATATGCCGTAATCTTAATACTACACAGAGTCTGGGAAGTCTCTTCTTTTCCAAGTGGAATGACCAGGATTGAGGCCATTCAGAAGTCTGCTAGAAAATCTAACATCAGCAGCCTAAATATATGGTGCTAGTCTGTGATAAAACAGGCTGTTTGTGGTGGATGCAACTGGCGCCGCTTCCTCTTTTGCATCAAGTGCTGAATGTATTTCGGTGTTCTGAGGTCTACAGAAGTCACTGTTCAAACCAGCCCTCATCTCTCAACACAGCAGACTATAATGAAAAGCAGAAAGGGAAAGGGAAAAGTCCAGCAGAGGAGTTTTACCTGAAATCCTGTAGTGGTTTAGGCTCATAAGCTACCAAAGAAAAGGACTTTCAGTATTTAGAAGGTAAAGTTATATTGTCCCTTAAGGTTTAAGTGCTTAAATTATGTTCTTTTGAAAACTTTCAGTCTAATAGCAAAAATGATAGAAGGCTTAATGCCATTGTTTGCTTCTTATTGAATGTAGTTGCTCCATTTAATAGCCTGGACTGCTGCCATCGTACTATCATATACACATGTGCACTCCCAGTCAGGAAAAACAAACAGTTACCACACAGGTTCAATCAGATTAAAGGTTCCCTGTGTGAGAGCTGAATACCAAAAACCAGATTGGTGTGTTAGATTTCTCTTGTGTCCTGTTTGATTTTAACATGCATAATGTCTCTTAATTTTGTTACCTAGCTTTCTCTAGAGCTGGGGTTTCTCTATAGCTGCTGCTGATTGCACAGCTCATCACCATAGTACTTTCTCTCAGTTGAGCACTGCATTTGAAGGTGCTGAATGATACTTGATGCTTCTAGAAAGCTGTAGTTGAAGCCCTTCAATCTGGGTGCTGCCATGCTTCATGCCACCCCTTGATCACAGTTTCAGGATTCACAGGCTGCTTTCGACACCGTGTTATATCTAGTGAATGTTCTGGTGTTCAGTAAGACAAACTGCTAAGGTGACTCACAGACCCTCTCAGCCACCAACAGTAAGAAATGAGGAAAGCTCATTTTCATCATCTTCAAACAAGACTGCTGCCTTCTTAGCCTTTAGCTACAAAACATTAAAATAACACATTTAGCTAGAAAACCTGTAAGCTCCACAAACTTCTATATCACTGAATTCAATTACTGCAGGATGATCTTTTTCCTACACTGTTTTAGTTTGCTGAGAAATAGTTCTCTTTTGACATGAATTTCCAGGCAAGTGCTTGAATTTGGAGTAGGCAGCTGGGGAAAAGCAAGGGGCAGGATCCAGATCTTGTAGTCAGTTCTCTCTCAGGGAATGGGTCTGTGAGCAGACTACAAACAAATCAAGAACTTGCCTTTCCAGCTAAGGGGTTGTAAAAATAAACTTATAATGGAATTTTATAGTTTGTGAAACTAAAAGATAAACCTTCCTATCTTCCTCTTCCCTTCATGGGGTAACACAGTTGCTGTTCTGCAGTGACAAGATGAGATAAAACTAAAGTGACTGGCGACATCCCCTGAGCTCGAGGCTGCAGAGGGTTGAGGTTAAGCTTGAGGTTTGCCTGCTCAGATCCTTTTCTTTTCTTTTTCTTTATTGGGTCTTAAACCTTTCCCACACTAAATAAACACCCTTTTATAGGGTTTTTCTTCACAAATGGCAAGGTTTGTAGCCTTATGTGAAAAACTCTTGTTGCTGATTCAGACTAAATGCTGCTTTGTTGCTACTAGTCCCTCTGTCCTCAAGGGCTACTGTCCCTTGAATAGTGCCACATGCTAGGTGCTTGGCCCTGTTCTCTTGCTGGGCTTACATCAGAGCTTTGGGTCTAAACCGTTTTGAACTTCATATCCTGGATCTGGCTTTGGTCACTTGAATATATCTATTGATCTTACTGTGTGATGCTCCAGCCTGTGCTGCCACATCTTCCCAGCTCTTGTTACTGCTTTGCTACCGCACCATCATTTGGCTGGGTACATGCATCGTTCAGAATTAAATAGAGAAAGAGTCTAGTTTAACCAGAAGTCTCTTTCTTTTAACTTTCCCAGAACCCTATCATTTATTATCTTGCTTTTTAGTCTTGCAAATATCTCATCAAAAGAAATGACCAGCAAAATTACTCTGGTGCTTGTCTCTCCCTATTTCATCACCAACACACAATGCGTACCGCTTACAACAACAACCCCTATCACTTTTGTGATGGCCCTGCTATGCATTTGGTGTGACACATGCAAAGGGAGAGCAGTGGAAGAGGCAAGCAGCTCATGTTCTAATAGATAACAAAAGTTTGAACATGCATCCTTCTTGGCAGCGGTCTGCAAAACTGTGATCTGTTGAGATTTTAATTTTGAGGGCTATCCAGATCATGTCACCTAAATATCTTCTTTCTAGCCAGCTCATCAGCTGCAAGATGTTCTTTTTTCAGTGCCTTCATTCTGGACACGTTAGAATCAAAGAAAGTCTTCCTTAGAGGAATACTTTATTACAATTCTGTTATCCTTTCTTAGAGTGTGACTACGTGAAATGTCATGAGTTGTATGTGCTTGCAACTACAGAAAATGTATCTTACTCTCAAATTAAGCCTTGCTCTGGAAGGGAATCAAATGAATCCATCTAGAAATCAACAGCATCTATGTGAGCACAAATCATCTTCCATATGCTTACCTATTGTGGTCCTTAATTTACATTTGCCAGTTTGCTTTCCTTAAAGCCACCCTAACGTATACTTGATATTCTTCTATTTTGTTAATGGTACTGCTTTTATGTCACACTTTTCATGATTTCTCTCCTTTGCAAAACATCCTGAAGGATTACATGCTTTATACACATGTTCTTGTAGTGTGTGGAAGTGCTAAATGATAATGATAAGAAAATATCATTCATATCTACATAAAGCCTGGAGAAGAACAGAGGCAAATTCTAAAATAGCTTACACAACTGATTCTTAATCATCCAGAAATAGTTTAGAAGAGAATCAGGGACTGGAATGTTTCTGAGATCAGCATCCATCCACTACATTTTTTTGACCTTGTTGGATTCTGAAAAAGGGTCTTGGAGTGGCAGAATGGAAACTAGTATGAGATCTGTGATCAGTAGAATCTCAGGAGATCGTGTTTAACTGTTTCTTAACCAGTTTGTTAAAGCTTTCTGGCAATCATAAATGGGACAAATTTATTCGATTAATTTTGCTTTTTCAGTTTCTAATAGTAAGTAATAGTCTGATGATTCATTATTCAAGATTCCTCCTAGAGCAAGTGCTGCAGCTGATACCTTTATTCATATACAGAACAACACTTTGAATCATACGAACATATTTTTGCCAAAGCAGGCCTCTGGTCTGCAGTTTTTCACAGGCAGCTCATTACAAATGCTATTGTTCAAAACTTCATTGTAATGGGAGACCCACAACTTCTTTGTGACTGGTGACCCTAAATATTCCTACCGATATAATCATTCTAACTGATTCTTAAGCCTATCAAGGCTTAAGAATGTCTGTGTGTATACATGGTAAAGCTTGCTTTGC
The DNA here is from genome assembly GCF_000696875.1 of Nestor notabilis. Classification (NCBI taxonomy): domain Eukaryota; kingdom Metazoa; phylum Chordata; class Aves; order Psittaciformes; family Psittacidae; genus Nestor; species Nestor notabilis. Next base: position 33,182 of record NW_009916751.1, on the reverse strand, counting down.
TTTAAGATGGCTATTTTGCAGTGCTTTCTACCAGGAAAAAAAAGGATTTTGGAAACTCTTTATGAAAAAGGGAGCTCTGCATAAGTATGAATGCAATTCAAGTCAATTGACTTCAGAAAAAATGAACTTGTGTATTAGGTTGTCTTTACATAAATAACTGTTCTTTACAGAAAAAATGAGATTAGGCTGCCAATTGGATCAAAAATACTTTAAAATGGATTTCCAGTGTGAAAAAGAATGAAATGACTAGAACTGAGCAAGGTTCTCCTAATAAGAAGCGTTGTATCTGACTAGCTCTCTGGATAAGTTCTACTGCTTTCCACACAGCAGCAATATTCACTTCATTTTTTATCTCTAAACAGGCTGGGAAAAAAGGGTATCAATGTTACTTAGCTGCAATGCAAATAAATATTCATAACAATGGCACATGCATAGCTAATTGAACAGGTTTTGTTAATATTATACTAGATATTCATGGACATGTGCCTTTTTCTATAATGAAAATACTGCCTAAGGCTAGCTTTGTTTTTCTTGTCAAGAACAATTTATGTGCTTTCATTTAAATGAATATAAACTTCTATTCTCATGACAAAGTAATTCACCATTAATTTGAGTAAAGAATTTCTTCATTCCCTTTGTGGTGCATTTTTATTGAAAAAGAAAAACCTAAATGTATCTCAGAAATTTTCTCTGTGCATTCTGTCTAATTTCTGTAATAACTGGCATGAATGTGTAGGGATTTCAGTGATTACTTGCTAGGTAAATATGGCATATGGGCAGATAAGATTTTATTTAAAATTAATCTGAAAAGATTTTTCTTGAAATAAAGGATTCCTTCATGATTTAAATTTTGCACACACAATTTAGGAATATATATGTTAAAAACACTGCCTTTTTCTATTTCCTTTTTTAATTCTTTATTATTTGTAGTTGAGATTCTGGTCCTCAAGAATGTTTTGAAAGGTGAAGAGAGCTAAAGTAAGGTACAGGCAGATATGACAAATGTAACTGAAAAAACATGATGTGGATGGAGATATTGGCTGCTGAGAAAGAGCTGAGGGTTTTTAGCTCCCCTTTATCAGGTAGCAAAGTATATATTCCTTCTTCCATGGGACTCTTATTTCCTCCTTTCTTTAACTGTTTACACATTCTTCTTGTTTAAATTTCAGTGATGTTACTTAAAGGTAACAAATGGTGCTAAGCACTGATTTAACTAATGAATTAGTTCAGATGGCAAACTAAGGCTGTCTAGTAAATAGAATTTAACTCTTTCTATTAGAAGAGTGAACCTGAGGCTACTCTGCTGCCTGCAACACCTAGGTTATTGGCTACATTATGATTGTTTCACAAAGTGCCTAATTGCAATTCTTAGCAATGATCTTTTAATCAAATGCTGATACACACCAAGCAGTTCAAGCACTTAAAGGGGGGAAAAGGGAAATGTAGAAAAAGCAGGTAAACATTAAGTGTTACTGGAGATGGTGGATCCAAGGCTATATAGTAAGGAATTTCTTGACTGACTTTAAAAATCCTTTCAGTGTTATAAATTAATAATTAAAAAAATCACATATTTGGATTTCAGGAGTGATAAGGTCTGTATAGTGGATTCTCAGACAATGACAATGCAGGGCACTGTATATTCTCACTGTGCAGACCTGTGGTGACTACTCATTGTGCTCTGTTTTGGGTTTGGGAGTCTTTTTCTAGCCATGAGAAATTAGTTAATGGTGAAACCTGTTCAGTCACAGCCATCTCACTCTGAGTGAGGGAGGTGACATGTTCTTTGCGATGCACAGCCTTACCTCATGCCGAATTTGAGATGGTGTCTCAGAGTAAACAAGCTGCTACCTTTGTTCTTCTGCTACTGACATCATTTAGACCATTCAGACATTAATTAATTTGGAAAGCTAGAGAGGGAGAGGTTTTCCCATTAAGAAGGGGCAATCTAATGTGATTGGTATGGCCCATGGCTTGTGTTGCCTTAAAGTTCAGAGAAGCTATTTTAGGTTAAACATATGCTGCACCCTGACAACCTGCACAGTCTGCAAACATCTGAGTGTACAGTATATAAGTATCATACTGAGTTTAGGAGGAGGAAAATGATGAGACCAAATGGGGTAGATTTTGGGATGCCAGATCTTTAGAAAAGCTCTCTGATCTCTGGGCAAAAAGGACTGACTTGCTTGTGGCCTGCTATTTTTCTTACAAAAACACAACCAAATCTGGATGGAGGGTGGCATGAAAAACTCGCTCTGAACGGGACACTAAGAAAATCAGAAGATTGTTATCAAATTATTTAGGAAAAGGACATGTAATTTTTTACTCAGCACTTGTCTCTTGACTACTTTTCTAACCATATGTATGTGATCTACAGGGATATTTTTTTCCATGTAAAATCGTTGTAGATGGAAAGGGTGGGATTTTAAATAATTCTTATAGACCATTATCCACCCACAGAGGAGTAACATGGCTTGTGAAAAAACAGACTTAACACACTGTAAGGCTTGGGTTTCTTTCTTTTTTGGGTTGGTTCCTTTTTGGGTGGGGGGGATTTGTTTCACTTTGGTTTTTTTCCTTGTTTCAGTATTAGCCAGTGCAGCAGAACTTCCTAAGTAGCTTCAAAAATGAAAAGATTCTCTGAATGCTGCTAGCTTGTGAAGTGAGAAGGGGGCCTGGAGGGAATTAGACGTAAGCTACAATGGATCATGATTGATGCATTTTCACATTCCTGTTCCTTTCCCATTCTTGTTCATACACTGCTTTGACAATGTCTCTAATCCTGAGAATGACTTTTGGCTGCTGTATCCTGAATGTCACCACATTTCTTTACCCACAGGGGTTTTTTTGTTTGGTTGGATTTTGTTTTGTGTTTTTTTACAACATTTCCTGTTGTGTCCAGGTTTTTCAACTTCAGGGGTTTTTCCCAGGAAAATATATTCCTTCCTGGGTTTTAGGTTTATCCTTTTACCAATCCATAGCTTAACAGATGTGGGACCTGCATGAGGTGGCTTGAATACGCCCTGAGTCATCCTGAGCCATCCAGGTGAGGTCTGAACCAGCACAAAGCATTCCTAGCTCTTCCAGCCAAGAGCAGCCCTGCCGCGGGATCCGGCTGTGGTTGAGGACAGCACAACCCAGCAGCAAACAGCACCCTTCTCATGGCCAACATTTCCTCCCCTAAGGTTCACCCACTCAAAAGAAAACTGTTCAGGTGCCTGTTTTGCTGGTGATGTGTAATAGTGCCACCTGCTGATTTCTAACATCACCAGTGGGACCTTCAGAGTGCTCTCACCTTCAGCTCCCTTCGTGCCCACAGGAGTTGACTTTATGTGGAAGTGTTTGGGTCCCTGCAGGATGCTCTTGGAAATACTGGCTCGTTTTGTTTTCCATACCTTGCAAACATCATCCCTTCTCCTGCTCTTAACCAGTCTTGCCCTTTGTGTCATTTGGTTTCCAGTCTAGCAAGTGGTATAATTGCACTGGGAAAATTGTATTTAGATGGGTAGTTAAACAAATAAACAGAAAAAGGTGCTGACTCAACTTCTTCAAAGCCAGATCATGCCTTGAAGATCTCCAGGAATGGTGAATGCTTTGTAAATAACACCAGGTAGTGATAAGAAGCAATAACTCTGTAAAATCTTTAATTGAGTCAGATTTCATGGCATTGCTCTGCTCTGTGTGTGTTGAGAGAGGTAAACCTGTGAGTATTCCACAAGAATTACTGCATTTTCAGGGATATTAGCAAAACGAGAATGTATACTTCTTCCAAATCAAAGGTCATACTTCTCAATTCAGGTTGCTGAAACTGTCCAGACTGTCTAAAACAATACAGATTTTTGCCATATATAGGGTGTAAAATCATGTTTTGTAGCTTAATGTAAAACAAAAGGCTTATCAGTAAATCCTTTTATGATGTTGCTACATCTTACTACCTGCCCAAACTATTCCTGTAAAAGCTATTTAAATACTGCTTGAGAGAGATACTGTATGTCTGGCAGAGAAGTCTTTTACAATCAGCAAGCAGAAATGTGTTTTTGTGTAATGTGTCAGGAAAATATTCTGCATACAGCAAATGCAGGAAGGTCTCATATTGTACAGGATAAAAAGTTCAATCAGAGTGCACTGCTGCATCCTTTGCCAAAAGAAGTGTTGCAATCAGTTGTTAACCTTGCTAATAGTGGAGAACTGAATTTGATTCTTCTTGTAGCTGCTCTCTTCCTCACAACCAAGCATATTGGGAAGAGGCAGGTTTTCAAATGAATTACATTCTTTTTGTTACAATGCACTGGGTGGTTTTAGTTCTATTTGTTGTGTGGTTCCATGCAGCAACAAAACCTGCAGATCCCCTGACGCTCCTGTCATTGGATATGCAAGATTTGAAGTAGAATCTTACAAAGATGTAGTCTTATTGTGTTTTTAATATTCCCAGACTTCACTAATATTAATATTCCTTAAAAGGAAAAGCAATATAGAAGCCATATCTGGAAAACCATACCTATGTTTGTCTGATGTTGGCTTCATGGGTAACCTCATCTTTTCACAGATCTGCTTCCCATCTGACAAATGGGAACTAGGAGGCCAGTCTCCTTTAGCATTATGCCCAGAGACTTGCTGATGTGAGTGTTGCATCTTTTTGCTTCAGTTAATTTAGCAAAGCAAAAAGTATTGGACAGCATCATTTCTATTTCCCTCTGTTCTGCGAGGCTGCCAATAGTCAGCAAGCGACAAACAGGAGCAGTTCTGTGACTCTCCTGTTTCTGTGAAACTCCTGATCCACCTGTTTGGACAGAAGTGTTTTATGGAGCTATGGTTGTTCATGGCCTTCCCAGGTCCTTAGGAAAAGGAAAACTTGTTTCTTTGCATCTCGGCAAAAACAGGGAAAACTCAGTGTTTTGCTTGTTTACTTAATCCCACTGCAAACAGATGAACAGCTGAAGTCAAATTCATCACCTCAGACTGCATTAAAAGTGCTATACCATCATGCCATTTCATGTCTTTTATGGTCACAATAAGATATTTATAATGAGAGACTTAAACTTTCGTGTTTCTTAATTAAAGAGATTTTCTAAACTAGTTGTAACCTGCATTTGGCCTTTTGATGCCTCCCAGAATAACAATGATCTACCAGTTAATATGTAAGGGCTCGTGACTGATTGTTGCTCCTCTTCTTCTGCATATTAAGTAGTTTCATTAATTAATATTCAGCTTGCTTGCCTCTTGCACACAGGACATCATCTTTGCACTAGGTTCCCAGTAGACAAAAGAATAATTGTAGTTTAAATGAAAAGCTTTAGAGATCCCTTTGAGTGGGGTGTTAAGATTACAAACATGAAAAAGAGTTCAGGGGCTAAAGAAATTTAAGGGTCTCTATTGCAACAAAAATGTGGCTTTAGCTGGTTTGGTTTGGAAAGTCAAGCTACGTATTATCTATAAGAATGCCTTAAATGTATTGTTTAGAGGCTTATTTGGGTAGAAACTGCAACCAACTGTTTGAAATCTACACCTTCAGGTATTTCAGCACATCTACATTCCCACTCTTTTTTTTTTTCCAGAAGAACACTGTTTTTAGGACTGGTTTTGACATGTATGTCTCTTATTTTATTATGCTCCTTATTTGATGCACACTCAGATATGAGGTCTGATTTATCTGGTTTCCAGCTTGCACAAATCAGATCAGATCTATTTCTTGATGAGCTGAAGAATAAAACGCTGTACACAATGACTTCTGTGGCTTTCAACTAATTGTGCTGCCAGGACCAACTATCAGATGGCAAAAGCAGTTTAGCTTTAGAAAACACAGCAGCTCATCCTGGTGCTAGGCCTACTAACAGTTAATACTGAGTGCAAGTATGTCTTTATTTTGGAAACATTGATTCTACAGTCGTTTTCTTTAATGAATGTCATTAATTTCTACAGAAATGACATTCTAATGTTCTCCAGTGCTGCAAGTAAACATTATAAGTAAATATGATTTTCTGTGTGTGTGTGAGAGAGAAACTAACCCACAGAATACACACATTTATCCTCCATTCAGAAGTCCTCAAACTACTAGAGAACTGACCACCACATCCCTATGCTGTGGTCTGACCCTATTTGCAGTCTCTTCTAAAAGCAAATAAAAATCCATACATTACAAAATTCACCCCACCAGAAACTTAAAGTTTAGGTGCCTGCACAGTCGCCTGCAAAGCAGATCTGTTTTGCAGCTGCACGTTAGCTTATTTTTAAGGTAGTTCCCTTGTCATGGGACCAGGAATTGTTTTGCTGTTCGTTTGCTTGTGCTTTTTTTTGTTGCCCTTTTTTCTTTTTCTAACAATAAGTCTCCCTTTGGGATATGTCACTTGGAGCTTGTGTTTGTCATGCTCCTGGTGCAGGGGGAAAAAACACACACTAAATTCAATCTTTAAATTAAGCTGTAACCAAGCTTGTATATTCATTAGAGGAGAAAAATTCTCTTCTGAGAAGTTCAAATTGTTTATTGATTTTCATTTCTGTGTTCAAGTGAAGCTTGAGTAAGTCTGTCTCGCTGCAGTCCCTCTGGGGCAACACTGCCAACAAGTGCATCACATTTCAACCCAAGTGAGCAGTTAGCAACAAAAATCTGAGAATTCCTTTAATATTAATAAACAGTTGGAGGGTGAGATTTCCAGTTCAATATAGCTGATTCTTTTGCAAGGGAATAACAGGCTTGAATTGCAGGCTATAAATGACAATCCTCTTAAAGAGCCTTAAAGTAAAATCAGGTGAGTGGAAAGCGCAATTAGTGGCATACTGTTTGGGGAGTGGGAGGAGGGGGAAATATGGAGAGAAGGGGCTGCTGCTATGTTCTTCTAGATTTCTATATTGTCATATTGACCTGATTCTGTTCAGCTGTAATAACCTTGTGAGTCTCTCGTCAAGAAGAATACACAATATAGTAGTTACAGACACTTAGTATCTCTCTTTTTAGTCTCTTCTTAAGAACATGTTAAAACACACCAAAAACTTCAGGAAGCAAACAACTGGTAGTGCTTACAGGAGCCTAGAGCCTGCCTTGGAGGGGGGCTGAGTGACTGAGTCTTAGTTTTTGTGGTACTGGTGTCTCTTGCAAACCATTTAAATATTGCACTGCCTAGTAAAAAGTATGCTGAGCTATTTGTCTTCAGTTTCTCAAGGTTGATTTCAATTAAGAAATCTAATTAAATGAATTTGAGTTTATTAAACATGTTGTCAGATTTTCACTAGGATGGAGGGGTTTTTACTCCTTTCCTCTCCAAGTCGTATGTAGGCAGGAAGAGCTTCTCTTCCAAATAGAACATGTTTATGTGTTCTAGTGTTGTCACTGGTTAGGAACACTTAGCAATGTGCAATAAGACAGTGAAAGATAATTCCAGTTTCTCTTCCTAAAGATAAGCAAGCAGCATTTCATGCCAAACAGACACATTAATTCAAATACATACAGGATCCCCCTCTAGTACAGACTAGTCATAGGGCAAAACTGTGAATAAAATACTTGAAAATATTCCTCATAGAAATTACCAGCCATGTCCTTCAATAATTCAGCAGTTACCAGATGGTGTTAAAAACAAGATTAAAAGTGGGGGAAATAATCTATTATCTGGACATCTATTACGCTGCCTTGTATTTTGTGCAGGAAAGAAGGGCAATGACTGAAGCTTCTCTTTGAGTTAAGGTATCATTGGGCATCTATTTCATCATTCCTGCAGGCACCTTGATTAATGAAATACTGGGGAAAAAATCCAGCTTTATCCTCTCCTCTTACCTCAACTCTTTATAAAACTCTTTCTCTGACATTGTTACATCTGCTCTGATGGGTTCCCTCTGCCATCGCCTCGCACAACATGCCTCAGCTTTGGGCTGTTTAAGCTCCAACTAGGGCTGATACTCCTGTGGTTATCCACTGTTTTTCTTCCCCCTCCCACCTCCCATCATAGGCTTTGTGTGTAAGTGAAGCCTGTGAAGCAGCTCTTGACCACTGGTTCTATAACAAACAGGTCAGCACGAAGGGAAATATGAGACAATGTTTGAAAATACAGACTGTGTGTTCAAACTTTCATAATTTCAAAGCATTCTGTGCCTTTTTTTTCCCCCCCTCCTCCTGAGATATTCATGTTGCATGTAGAATGTCAGGATTTGAAATATTCATTTCAAATGGCTGTTGATTAAATCATAATGGGAAAGTCATCTATTTCTGAAAGCTCTATTTCGGACAAGATTTATTCAAGAAAAATTAAAATAAGATTCTAAAACTTGCTCTGAAGATTAATTTTTTTTTAAGAAGGGAATTTTGAAAATGCCTGAGTGATGACTTAATTACTGAATGATTTTTAAGTGCCAAGTGATGTCTTTTAATTCCATTTAATTTTTTCAGCTAAATTATTTAGGCCCTTTTCAAAACCCTGAACTCCCCATTGTTAATGCATAAGCCAGAAGAAAAAGCAGCTGGGCTGTTAGTCCTGACAAACTGCTAAACAGCCCATTCCCATGGAGACAGAGGCTCAGATTCCAACCTGAAGGAGATTCCCTCCTTCCCTTTATCCCAATCCTCCCTCTTACCCCAGCAGACAGACTTTGGCTGCCCATTGGCTTAAGGTTCTATCTAGCTCCAACAGGGTTAGTTCTTCATCTGGTATCTCTGTTTCTTACTGACCCTGTGCTTCATTCTTTCACATTGCTCTTTTCATGGATTAAGATGAGGAAAAGACATGTCCTGCTCTCATGTCTCTGGTGGTGCTACAGCTACTGCTGGCTGTGCTGGAGTTTATTTAATCTTTGGAGCTGTTCTATTATATAAATATATACATATATGTGTGTGCATAAATGTTTCTTGGAACAGGCTGTTGAAAATGTGTCTCCGACATCTTAAGTATTTGTTAGAATATTTGTATTTCTTGTGTATACACAAGAAATTAGCTGGGCTAATAGTTAGGTGCTTATGAGTTCCAACCAGTTTTACCAAGGGACCTCAGCTGGGTCTTGCATGGTCTGGAAAATACTCTATATGTGAAATGTGAACAGCTCTGAAATAGCAAAGCTACAGCTGAAGAAGCTGAAGGGGAAAAGGGAATGTTTGTTCCCTCATCAGCCATTTGGGAACTTGACAATTCCTGCAGGTAAAACGTTAGCCAGAAGGTTTATAGATCACCATGAATTCTGACAGTGGTAGCATCTTGCTTTCCTGTTCAAACCAAACTGCATTTTGCTGGGGAAGTGTCCAGAATAGTGCTACTTAGTGTCACAATGGCAGACTGGTCAAAGGACTCTGCAAATCCAAAACTGAAGGAAACATAGAACTGAAATGAGACTTTGTGTGGGTCCTATATCTAACAGGAAAAACAAAAAGTGTCACTGAGGAGCTGGTGATTGCTAAATGTCATTGGTTTAGCTGTGTTGGTTATGATTCACTGGGCTCTGTGTTTCTCTGCTCCTTCTATAAATTGTCTGTCCTTTGATGTTTCTCACTTATTCTAGATCATTCAGGTCTGTTGCTGCATCTCTGTGTTAATCAGCTGTAAACATTGATGTCTGAATTTAATAAAAACACTATATGAACAAAGACTTCAATAACACTGCCACTTGTATGCACATAGGTTTTGAAAGTCCGTGCACAATGATGCTGTATGACAAAGTAGTAGTTCACCAAGCCTGAGATCTCATAAAGACACAGAATTCACCAAAGGGTCTTAAGAGAATGACAAGATGGAAAGAATGATCTGGATTGTAATCTCCACACGCTTCCTTAATTGTAATCTCTCTCTCTTCCTTAATTTTTGTCATGGAACAAATGTTCAGTGGCATTTTGGACTCTTTTGGTTTGCCACATACCAGAACTTTCCATGAAGGAAAAAATAGAATTTCTTGAAATGGCAGGGTGGCTTGAGTGGTGGATGGGGATGGCCTGTTTAAAGGAGTTAATCCAATGTAGGAGGTAGAATACCATAGAATTGTTTGAGTTGGAAGAGACCTTAAAGCTCATCCAGTTCCAACCCCCTGCAATGGGCAGGGACACCTCACACTGGAGCAGGTTGCTCCAAGTCCCTGTGTCCAACCTGGCCTTGAACACTGCCAGGGATGGGGCAGCCACAGCTTCTCTGGGCACCCTGTGCCAGCGCCTCAGCACCCTCACAGGGAAGAAATCCTTCCTTTAATCAAATTCCAACCTCTTTCAGTTTAAAACCTTCCTCTTCATGGAAGGATTGATTCAACCACACTGCTTACGTGTGTGGTGAGTGCCAAATTGCTTTTCTTTACATAAATGAAAATATTTAGAGAAGTTACTTCTTTTATCCTTTGAGTCCTCCAGAGAAAATGTGCTATTTCCATCCACTTCGAGCAATGGCTCAGGTCCCACCAGCCCATCACACTCTGTGGTGAATCTTGGTGAAAGTGTGGTCTTTCTCATAGGTCTCTGCCTCCTGTTCTTCCCTTAACAGCCATTTGCTGCCATTAACTGGACACTACCAAACACCTCCAAATTCCTACAGCATCTGGCCCATGGACCAGATGCCATAGATGCTAATTTGTGCTGGAGAGAACCCCAAATCCAATTATTATTGCTTAAGGACAGATTTTGGGTTTTTTCTCTTCCTTCAATGCTACTTGTTCCTTACGTTATGCTTTTTGGTCACATAAGACTTAACTGCTCTGTGTAACCTAGATGTGCAAAACACACCAAGCTTCACCCCATAGCGCTTTGTTATATGTTGGCAATCAACTAGATATATGACTAGTGACCTACATATAGGACATCTGAGTTTTTGTGTTGAATTGTTTGCTAATAAAAAAAATCTAGATTCCTGTTTCATTTTGTCCTGGTTTTAGGTGAATAACAGATGGGTTTTGATTATTTAGTGTAACATAAAGTTTGCATTTTCATGGTGAAGGGAAACATTTGTGCGACTGTGTCTTCTCCAGGATAGTGGTCTTTTGAAAGACCTTATTGAAAGGCAGAGGACAAAAGGGGGAAGGAGGAAGATTCTGCTAAAAGGTCTTCTCTGTATTTCAGTAAATGGTTTCCAGATCATCTTTTCCAAAGAACATCAGCTGACTTCTCTCTTTAATCAGCTACAACTGCTTTTTCAGCGCTTTCACATGCATATGTTGTTTTGTGAGGTTCTGGAAGGGAAATAAGTTTATTCTCTCAGAATATTTAATTTCTTCTCCAAAACTTCTGTTCCTTTCAATGTATTGTCAGCTGTCCTAGTGAAGTTACTTGCTTACCTTTACTCACCCTCCTCATCATCCTTGAGTGTGTACATGATGGTGATACTATCAAAGCACAGTTTTTCTTTGGTGCCAAGCACTATGCAATTCCCCGTCTGCTGCCTGGTGTGTAAGGGCTTAATTGTCATTAAAGAGATCCGATTTATTTTTCAGAAATCAGTTTTCGTAAGAGTTTGACAGCCAGAAATTCATTTCATCACACACTGAAAGCTCTTGGACCTATACTTGCTGATTTTCATGAAGGATCCCTGATTTATATCCAAAGAGGCGAGAGAAATCAGAATGCCAGTGTGTAATGTGTTTAATATTGGGGACATACCAGGCACCTAGTTCCATCAATCCCAATTCTGCCAGGCAACTGGCTTAGAAGGAACTTTAAAAAATACATGTTTCTTGGAATCAAAGTCACCTTAGATCAGATGAAACAGGCAAGGACGTAAACCTGAAGTTACTGTTTTGCAAGGAAACTTGTTTAGTCGCTTAGTATCAGAGGCTTCTAATTACTCTGGATATAAGTTGTTCACTCTTTCAATCGGTTCATACATTACTACTTCTATGAGTACAAAAATCTGCCATATGTTTTTACAGTGAGCATGTTAATCTGAACACTGACCTTCACAGCATTGTCACTGGCTATGCTCAAAGCTGACTTTGTGGGAAGCTTTTTCATCGGTGTTGTCAAAAACCTTCAATAATTAAAGTTACTATCACATATGTACATTTTTTTTCCTTTTCTTGTAATAAAAGAAGTCTCCTCTAGAGCAAACAAAAAGAGAAAAAATTAATTGATCTGACACTTGAGCTGAGAAGACATACTTTAAGGAATACCACTTAAAGGAAAAGGAAGTTTGGAGTCTCAAATAATTAAAATGAGAATTTGTCCAAGCAAATGAAGGTATTATCTTTCAATATACTACTCTGTGTAGACTTCTGATGTCTTTCCATATGCCTTAGATTGCTAGGCCTTATTTCTAAAGCAGCAGGATTAAGCTCAGAGTACCTTTTTCAATGATAAAGGCAACAAAAATACAATTGAAATATGCAATTTTATTCAGGATGTGTGTGGTGTAAAGAACTTTTATTTCCACTTCAGCCTGCACATGCTTGTGTCTGTTTCATGCTGTAAATCTTTGGTAGATTTGGATGCTACACAAGGAATTCCTCATCTGCGTCTTCAAAGTTAAGTTGCCAATTACCAATGCCTAAAATTCTTGATACAGCTGTTCTACAAAAGCAACCATTACATTGGAAGTTATATATATAACCACTACATAAGGAAATTACATGAACATGGGAGAATATATTCCAATAAATCAGGAAACACTTCAGAAAATGCTGGAGGCGTGGGGGACAACACAGAAAACCAAAAGCACCCTCTGCTTTGGTAATGGATTAATAATTAACAAAAGGATTAAACCCTTGCTCTTAAAGCTTTTGAGTATTCCTTTTTAGCAATTCTCATTCAGAAAATGAAGACCCTAAGATACAAAGTTTGAGATAATATGCGCTATCTGTGTGCCTGTCATGTTGTTGTATCAATCATTCTTACATCGAAGATATGTATATTCTTATTTCAGTGGTTTGAAGTCCTTCATGTCCAGCTGTCAGTAGAGGCTATTTCAAGGCCCCCAAAACTTTTTATAGAGTAAGTCAACAATATTTTGCTACTTCTTTTTAGCTAAGCTTGCGATTTTTGGGGCATTATAAACTCCCTTCAAACAAATGGGATTTCTTGCCAATGAGAAACTACAGGATAAAGTCTTTAACAGAGTATCTATCATAGTCTGTCTTTATATGTATATTCTTATTTCAGTGGTTTGAAGTCCTTCATGTCCAGCTGTCAGTAGAGGCTATTTCAAGGCCCCCAAAACTTTTTATAGAATAAGTCAACAATATTTTGCTACTTTTTTTAGCTAAGCTTGCGATTTTTTGGGCATTATAAACTCTCCTCAAACGAATGGGATTTCTTGCCAATAAGAAACTACAGCGTAAAGTCTTTAACAGAGTATCTATCATAGCCTGTCTTTATCTTTGCCCACAAGTTCCTTTGCAAGCAATGAAGAAGCCATAGCAATATACTGTAACAATAGTGCATGTTGTCTTTGATTATATAAATAAATAAGACAAGGCAGGCATGTGAAACAAAGATCATTCCATCAGTTTGTGATGTTCCCATAAAAGGAATGGAGAAGGCAAACATTTATAGGAAGAGAAGCTTCACCCACCACAATAAACGTGTGGTGGAGAAAAAGAAATGTGAGGAGAAGATGTGCATACCTGATGTTGAAGAAAAGCCCATTCATGGTTAGTACACTGGAGAAACTGTTCAAGAGCTTCTCATCCATGTTAAGAAATATTACCCCTGTAATCCTGCTAAGGACAGTAAGACCTATTGTAGTTGACTAAGTACAGGATGTTCAAGTTTAAGTGTCATAGGGGCAGCTGTAATTTATGCATCTGATTTCTCTAGCACATCCAAAACATTTCTTTTCAAGAAACAGGCCAGATTCTTGGGCAACATACTTGGGTATGGCTAACTAAATAAAGCCAATGGCTCTACTCCAGCCTTTCTGAGCTGTGTCTCTTGTCTACCATCACTTTGCCTGTTCACACGAGTTGGTTCACTTCTAATTTTGCCTGAGATCTCGCGTGTTTCTGTCTGCCAATTTTCACAATCATGGCAGAGATTTGCTTCATTTTGAAATAAGACTGGATTAAAAAAGTACTAGCCTAAACTTTTATGAAAAGCTGAAATGCGTAAGAGGGTCACCAAGGGCAGGACAGAGCCCTTAGTCTGCGCAGGATTTATTGTGATTAGACAAGCTTTATGCCAGTCACCATCATTATCAGGAATTTTGTGGGTCAGGAACCAAAAGGAGATTGACCATATGGATGTGAACCTAATGGATTTGTATTTTAATAAGCAGGGCAGGCTGATGTAAAAACGAACTTTGTTGCTGTTGTTGTAGAAAAAAAAGGTACAAAGAAAGCTGATGATAAAGTATCTCATGCCAGCTCATAGGGCTCAGCAAAACAAGAGGAGTCATAAAAAATGCATGTTGGGGTGCAGAGAAGGAAGAGAGATTCTGGCTGAAAAAAGGCATCAAACCAAGAGCCAGCATGTCAGGTCTATGTCAGTACATTGGCATTCAGTGTGGCAGAGCTGAGCCCCGTAATGATGGGTCCCAGCTATAAAACCCGCCTGTCTGGGACTGTGGAAAGCATGTGTGTGACCTTGCTTTTGCCAACTCTCTACAGGGAAACTGTCTCTGACCACCTGATCCTGGTTAGTCCTGGTCCTAAAAGACATCAGATTAAGAAAGCAGCACTGGAGTGTTTCTGCTGCTCACCTATGCACTCTGGGTACCAGCGCCTAACCCCATATAATGAATCATCTGCATTGTAACAGCAATGGCAGTTTAAATGAACTCTGTTCACAACTGCTTCCCCATTGTCAAAAAGTACTTCTGCCTCACTTAAGCCTATCCTACTATTTTTTGTGGTCACAGTGTAAACCATGTCAAGAAAAAGATACCCTTTCAAACCCAAAATCTTGTAACTTGATTATTCGTTGTTTCCACAACGCAGAAGGTTGACTCGGTTCAGACAAGAAAGTAGTAACCTACATGGGAAGGGAGTAAGTGATGCAAGAGGACTGAAAAATCTCTTTATCACCAAAGAAAGTATAGTCTGGACCCAGAATTATCCCAGCTAAAACCAGGCAAGTACCTGCCACCTGCAGCTACCCCAGAGCAGGGTGAGCAAGGGTAGGTCTATCACAGATGTAGGAGATGCAAGGAGCTAGTAAAGCCAAAAGCAGTAGTTTCTTTCTCCTTCAGTCTCTGAAGGTGAGAGGTGAAAATGTTCAGCACTTTGCCTTGAGCCCTTTCATTGTTCCCTCTTTTGTTTATGTCCCTTCCCTTTTCCTTGAGGCTGGTGACTCCAGCAGAAAGAAAGGGGTGCTTCTACTCTCATAATCACCAGTTCCTTTGCTGTAATAGAAAAGCATTAATACACAAAAGATCAATCCCATACAGAAACTAGGGAGACACAGTTTACTCCCCATACTTTTCCAATCAAATAAATGTGAGTGCATCCACTTATCTAGTCAGCCAAACACAGAAAGTTTCCAGAACCTATATAACTGTTAGTAATGACAAAAAGGTTTCACATTATCTACCTCATCCACATTTCCTCAAAGATCAATACAGCTGAGCACGTCTTCTGCATACTTCCATAAGGAGACAAATATAAAACTTAGTTGCATCAAATTTATTTAGAAACCAGTTTTTAAAGGGAAAAGAAGGTGAAAAAATCTTAAAAAATATCAATACAGTGTTAGAATTACATTATTTGAAACAAGGATGAATGGGATAGCACAAAGTCAAAAGGATTTACTCAGCAACTTTCCAGAGGTGATAAATGATCTTTGTTAAAACATGGTCGGCACAGTGCATTTTACTAACATATAAAGTGTTTCAATTTGGTAATTTGAAAATGTCAATGCTGAAATTCCTCAGATGGCTTTGCAGTGAGGGGAGGGAATATTAACACCTCATACGGGTTTCTCATTGCTAACTTCAGGCAAGTTTTTAAGCCTCTTGAAGAGCCGTAGCTATTTAGCAGAATTGAGATTTCAGTGGGTTGCAGGGAGATTTCTGCTGATACCCTGCAAGGTGGATTGGTGGAGGTTTAGGACTGGAACTTCTACAGTCTTTGTTTAAAAGCCCTTTTGATCTCGGGCAGAATACTTGGTGACAGAGGAACAGACCTCAAAACTACAAATAGATTTGGAGGCTTCAGATGCCACTCACCTCTCTGGAAATCTCTTCTTTCCTGGGTCTTAACTCTTCCCTCTGCACGCAGGGATAGTAGTCCAACCCTACCATACTGTGGGTACTGTAAGCTAGTTGGTACCTGTGATTTATGATAGCACTGCAGGTAGTGCTTTTAGTTTCTGTGCAGCCCTGCACTTTCGTATCTGTGGAACAGTTCTAGTTTCTCTCTTTTCCTGCCTCATATTTGATATGATTCTTGGGATTGTGTTCATTGACTGGCTTCAAGGCTGTTATAATCTTGATTTGAGTTAATGAAATTTCTTAGTCTTGCAGTGTTCAGCCCCTACTGAAGAGTTTAAAAGGTGTGCTACGCAGGAAGTATCTCCAGATGATTTCTGTCTTTACAAGCTAGGTTGACTACTGTATCCTTCATCACATACAGTTCAATTCTGGTTTGGCCAGGTAGAGTGTTAGAGGTAAACTGAAGTATGTGGGACAGGAAGAAAGCCTGGCCCACAAAGAGGCACCAAAACTATGCCATGACGAGTTTTGGTTTTCTCGTGAGTAAGCATGTGAAGTTGCTCCATTGAAAAATCCTTGGTCATTCATCCCAGCTTACCAAAATAGTGTGGGGGTGCTTTATAGCCTATGAAATAAATAAGTTACTTGAAACAACATGGATCTTTAAGAATTCACTGTGTCATTCTTCAAACTACAAAATGTGTGGCCTCTTTATATTTATGGATGCCCCACTGTTTATGATAAGGGAGCAGTAAGTTAGAAGAGTAAAAAGTTGTCCATTAATAGAAGAAAGTAATATTTTCACTATACTGCCTTTATCTTCATGTCATGGTATGAAAACAACCAATAACATGATTCCTTTATCTTAGAAAGTGAGTTTCAATAAAGCCAAATGAGGAGTTGGACCCATTTCTGTCCCTTTCTGTTTTATTTTGGTTTTTACAGGTTAAATGTGTCTTACTCCAGGGATAAGCCCATTCTGGACTGTAAACAACAGAGCAGAAACTGACTCCTTATCTTATTTGTATAACATCCAGCACTACTGTAGTAAAAACAGTTAGTAATGGTAGCATGCATTCCCAGGAATACTCCTGCAGTCCAGAACTTCTCAACAAAGAGAGAAATATTAAATCTGAAACTTTTTAATCAACTTTGACTCGTCAAAGCAAAAGCCTTTCATGACAAGTGAATATGGATTACACTGTAATTTACAGAAAATGTTTGAAACGTTTTAGAACTGAGAGCTATCATGGTTTTGCCATGGCTTTTCATTTCACACTCTGTGAATTCATAGTTAAAGAGAACTGAAGAAGAAAGAAAAACTAGGAAAATAATTTAGAGTTATCTAAAGGAAACTCCATCACCTGACCAACTTGTTTTGAGGGATTGGGGGTGCCAGTTCAAGAAATCAACCTTAGTTTTTAACCTTTTCTTCACAGGTCTTTTTAAGCTGTGTATGTGCAGCATGAAGAACTGTAGCAAAATAAGGTCTCAGCTGAAGTGAGCATACAATATATTGATTTTTACGAAGAAATCTTTTGATTCTTTTCTTTCTTTTAGGGAAATGCACTGTTAAGCTTAGTTAAAAGGGAGAGAGGCAAACCAAGTCCTGGGCTGTCTTTAATGCAGCTTTCTGAAGATGGCTTTATAAAACCGGAAAGCAAAAAGCCATTTTAAAGTGATTTGCAAGAAGAGCATATACCTCTATAGAGAAACCTTCATTTGGGTCATTTGGATTTCTCTCTTTTCCCTGGAAGCAGCTAGTCAAAACTGTCTGTATGCAACAGAAAGATAAAAATTTCAATTAGGTTGAGTGCTGTCATAAGCAGACTACATGAGAAGGTTTGAGATAATATGCATTACATATTGATGTCTATCAGCCCTGAGAACATAGCCATGTTTTATTCCATGCCCCTTTTGTAGGTTTGGCAGCAGTGGCACCCAGTAAAGGCCTAATCATATTAATTTATGCCCCTATCAATTATGCATTCAGATTCCCCCGATAGCTTGTCAGTTTTTATTCAGTATTTTCTGAAAAATACGCCTATTACAGTTACTGAGCAAATAGGAGGACTGTCAGAAACTGAGATTTAAAGAATATTACTTAAAAGGGGTGGGTTTCTTTAATTTATAAATCTTGTATTATATGTCATGCATTTGTTAGTTTTAAAAGAGGTGACAGTGCAGGGACAGATGTCACATTAAGGACTTTCTGAAGACAAGGGGAGAAGTCTTCTTAAGAAAGCTCTGTGTTTTATTCAACTTTTCTTGAAAGCAAAGTGTCCTGTGGTCTGTAGATGTAGTAAAAATGTATCAGCTTTGTTAGTTTAATGTGAATTTGATTTTGTGTCTCTCAAATGATGTGTGTCAATGAAGAACTTCACGAAAGTCTTTTCAGCTTGTAAACTGATTTCTTTTCTGGTATGGAAAACAGTATTGTAGCCAGCAATGTGTTAGTGTTTCTAATTGTGTTCTACATTCAGTGCCCATCACTGGGGTCATCATAAGTGGTAACAAGACAGATAAATAGATGTAGTGTGTGAAGTACATAAATTGCCAAGTGCAGCAATATCTACCAAGGAACTCTTGAGCAGTCTGTGCTAGTAACTTAAAAATTACCTTGATGTGTCTGTGGCATGTGAGACAAGTGCAGCCTACCTTATCCATACATACTATACTGTTTGAATGGGCCTCAGTGCTTTGTTTAGGGGTAGGCATGCTCTTTGGAGGCAAAACTCCCAGATTTCCCCACCTACTACCCTCTGGTTTGTGTTGCTGGCCAGTCTCAGGACTCCTTCCTGTGGAACTAACTTGGGTGATTCAAACTGCAGGACAGGGCAATGGTTTCCAACCAGGCATGGATATTCAGAGGAGACGATGGTAGAGCTGGTCTGGAGACAGGGCAGACTATTAGTCCTTTCCTGTCAAACCAGTAAAAAGGACTGAGGTTTATCCCTGGAAGCTGGAGGTCCTGTCTGGATGACAATCCAGTCAAAGCCAGACCTCTCGACTTGTTTTCTCAGGTTTACTACAACGCCAAAAGAAATATATGTAATGAAACAAAACAAAACAAAAACCCACATAGATCTCTGCGCTAATTGTGCCCATCCTCATCTCTTGATATTTGAAACCTGACTGCTCTTCTTTCCCCAGCTCCCTGCCACTAACCACTGCTCAAGAAAGTCCCTTTTCTCCACCCACTGCCTGAATCTCCCTTGTTCCAAGAACACACACTTCAGCTTCTCCTCTTCTTCCTCACTCGCTTTCAGCCTCTCCCTCCTACTTCTAAAGCAGTTAACCTGATTTCATATCCTATTATAATACTATGCTGCAAGGCTTTCCCTTACCCTTCCTTTAAGAGTGTGGTTTTTCACTAAGGCTTTAAGTGTGGAAAAATACTTTGGAAAAGGCAAAAAAAAAGAAGGAAGAAAACCTCAGAAGTGCTAATGCTGCCAGGCCCAGAGTCTCCAGCAAAGGTCTGGAGCCTCTCACTTCTGTCCTCGCTGCAGATGAGTTCAACGTAGTCAATATACAATGGGCCCCTCTGTACCCAGCCCCTCTCTTTCAGAGGGCTTCCCCAGGACTACTTCTCCCCT
>NW_009916751.1:10454-13533 GCF_000696875.1 Nestor notabilis | reverse complement strand
CAGCAGTATAAGGATCATCCTTTTAGTGGAATCCAGTTCTTGGGAGCCCCCAGAGCACAATATGCTGTTCTGGAGAAGGCTATCTCCACTTCCTGACAAGAAAGGAACGTCTGAATGAAGGGAGCCTCATTTGACATTCGTGTTTTCACTTATATAGGAAATACAAACAAACCTTCAGGACTCAGCTTGGCAAAGTCCTCCCTAGCTTCAATATGGGTGGGTAAGTGAGGCCTAAAGGTTTTGTTTTCTTCACCTACCCCTGAGCACATGCTGCTTTTCAGCTCTGCCCAACCACTTCAGTAATCAATGAAGACTGAACTCCCGCCTATTAAGCGAATTTGTTCTTCCTCCCTTACAAATTCACCCACCCTTGCAAAGTACTCCAGCTTCACAATGGGTTGTACCTTCCCTTTCCTCTGTCTCTTTGAAGATGTTGCTCTTTGTTCAGTGAATTTGCCCAGATCCAGGAACATGTACAACATTACCTAAATCATTCCAGTGTTTATTTTAGCCTGACAGTGTTAATGAGGTTTTGCTATGTTACAGCATTTAAAATCTTTATGGTATCTTAGACATATTGTATCTTAAAATATCCCCTTTGGATATGTAGGTATTATCCAAATCATATAAATGGAGAAGTAAAAACAAATGTTTAGGTATTTGCCCAAGGCCATGCAATAAGTCAGTGTCAGAGCTAGGAGTCAAACCCACCTATTTGTGGTGAGTCAGCCCACACTTGCATGATTTGGTGTGTTCCTACTATGGAAATCAGCCTATTCATTGCACGTAGTACTCATTTCAATAATTTCAAACACTGGCTCTAGGAGTTGCCTTCGCTTTAATAACAACTTTACCAGAAATGCTTTTGCTTACCTAGCTCCATGAATTTCCTACACAGGGAGAGGAGACCATGTAACAGTCTTCCAGTACCTAAAGGGGACCTACAGGAAATCTAGAGAGGGACTTTTTGCAAGGGCATGTAGTGACAGGACAAAGGAATGGTTTAAATTGAAAGAGGGGAGATTTAGATTAGATATTAGGCAGAAGCTCTTCCCTGTGAGGGTGCTGAGGCGCTGGCACAGGGTGCCCAGAGAAGCTGTGGCTGCCCCATCCCTGGCAGTGTTCAAGGCCAGGTTGGACACAGGGGCTTGGAGCAACCTGCTCTAGTGGAAGGTGTCACTGCCCGTGGCAGGAGGTTGGAACTAGATGATATTTAAAGTCCCTTCCAACCCAAACCGTTCTTTGCTCTACATAGGGAGCAGCATATGGAATGTACAGCTTGCATAGTTGTTTTTTCCTGTGTTTTATTCAGGGTTTCTTCTCAAAAAGGCCAGAAATTAAGCAGAAGAAGAGGGGACTGTATTCCTAAAGTGCTGGGGAGATTTCCTGTGCCTGCCCTTGAAATTAAAACTATCTGGACAACCATTTACCTTGTGGGGTTGAGGAGTTCACACTCCATCATTTTTCTTTCTCTACTTTTTAAGCATTTGGTAAGACTTTTAGGGAAGGAAGTGTGCGTGTGAAAGGGAGAACATACAAGTAGCAGATATGTTTGAGAACGTTTATGCTGGGAGTAGGCAATCCAGAAACTGATGAAATAGTGAAATGACAAGACCTGGCCTGAACATCTAAAACTTTGAAGATGTTTGGCAGCGAAAACTAGAACAATTAAAGAGTGCCTCTGGGAAGCTTTACCTTGCATGACCAGAACTTCAACACAACATCTTGGTGCACTTGGTGCTTTTACAGGGGTAATACTCATATGAATATGAATGGGTTTGCCAGTATCTTAGTCATCTGCAGGATTTTAGTCTGCACTTGGCTTGGGTGCATTTCTGTATCACCTTTTGTGTTCTGGGATCTTGTGGTGATGTGCAGTTCAGCCTGACCCTCTGCTATTGCCTCAGTTCCCCTTTTGCAGTGTTTCAAGGTATTGGTGGAGTGAAGGATCCTCTCTTCTACACTTGCTTTCTCAAACTTTCTCATTTAAAAGTGAAGTGCCTGGGGGCTATTTATTGGTGTTTAATAATGCCCTAGCAGCTTTCTCTTCATCATTACAGTAGATTTTAATACTTCTCTGTATGCAGTTCTTAAGTATTTCTCTTGACCAGCAGCCTGAGGATTATAGACTACTACTCACAAACCCAAAAACTTGGCACATCTTTTACACTCCAGAGTCAAAGGCACAGAAAACACTACTGGATTTTGCTGAGATATGTTTTTCCTCTTCCTAAAAAACAGCATAAATTCAGCCAATAGCATAAAAGGACCTAGAAAAAGTGGAAATGTAGTCAGCTAATAAATGAATTAATCTGTTTGGAAAAGGAACTGCATTTTATCTTTGTCTCCCAAGTACTATCATGCTGATAATACTTGGGAGACAAAGATAAAATGCAATTCTTGGGGGGGGAAAAAGAAACACCGAGACCTCTTCAGCTTCTCTTCACTGTGAGCAGTAATCCACAGCACAGAAAGGAGCTTATTTGGGAGGCATCTGAAGAGCTGCATGGTGAGAAAACAAAGCAATAGTGCTTCTGCATGTGATTTCAGACAGTTGAGACTGTATTATTCTTTTCTTCATACATCTCATCACCTAAACAGTTCAGGCACAAGGTATTGGTAAAATCAGACATACTGATGTGTGATACTGCAGTGATTTGATCATTTTGGCTTATTTAAGCTCATATCTTATGAAGAAAAGCATCAGGCTACAAACTTCAGGTTGGAAACACCCTTTGTCTTTGCTTCTGGCTGATGTGCACCTCCATACATAGAATCATAGAATAGTTTGGATTGGAAGGGACCTACAAATGTCATCTAGTCCAACCCCTCTGCAATAAGCAGGGACATCTTCAACTAGATCAGGTTGCTCAGAACATGCTAGTAGTCAGCTGGTTTTCCACATCACTTTTGGTTTTAGGTGATCATGAGAGTGCCTGACAGGCAGAATCATCAATATATTTTCAATTGGTTACTTTTCTATTGCAAAACAGTGAGTTTTTTTCTTAAATGGAGATGCAGATGAAAAGAAATTTTCCATCCCTTTGAAAAATAAAAGCAATACTTAGGGGGCAACAAG
>NW_009916751.1:0-10423 GCF_000696875.1 Nestor notabilis | reverse complement strand
GCAGGAATGGGAGTTCCTCTGCACAGGTTTTGTCTGACAGGAAAGAACAAACACAGATACTGCCATGTTCTGTTATTGTCTAAATTGTTCATTTCATAAGTTGTTTTAAAGGCCATCCTTCCAAACCAGAATTACTTGAGGGAAATACAATAACAATTCACAGAAAGAAAAAAGAATTGATTAGGAGGGTGAAGAAAATTAGCTCTTAGGAGAATCTGTAAAGTCTAAATGTTTTCCAAAACATAAGTAATTGAAGAATACTTGTTAAGAATCTCCAAGTATCTGAAAACGTGAATTGCCAAAGGTTAGAAAAATAACACAGCTTGGTATCAGAGTGACAAAATTATGTTAAATTAAAGGAGCTCATAGAAGACTCAATTTCCTGAAACTCAACCCAAAATGTGCTTGAATGGTGAGATTGTTTCAAATATGAAATAATTCCTCAAAGAATTGGAGAAATTATATGGATTGCAGCACTTCTAAGAAAGGAAGTAGACTACCAAAATGAAGTATATTAAAGATGGTGAATGTACTATTCCTCATCTTTGCACATTGACCTTGTTTCTGTGTTCAGAAACCATACATAGAGTTGTTGAGTTGGTCAATAAACTAATCCAGCCATCAATAAAGCACCTTCTTGTTTATTAATATGTGATTAAAAATGTATATGATAAAAAGATATTGACTGAGCACAGTTTGGGTGACAAGAACAATTATAGCTTCAAGCCTAATCAGTACATGAGCTGTTTAACCCAGTGAAAGTCAATAGTCTATTTCTGAACAATTACACATTTATTTTTAAATAAAGTATTTGGGTTTTGCTGGTGCTCTCATTTTCTCTTCAGGATTTAAACATGGACACAAAGCAGAAAGAAACAGCCTCAAAATAAATCACCCAGTATAATTCCACTTTGTGGTCCTTGTAGGATAAAGTTGTAAATATGCAGCAAATAGGATGTTTCAATTATAACTTGCTAGCCACAAATAAATTAAACTTGGAATAAGTGTCTATATTCAGTTGTACCACTAGTTGCACAGGTCTTAATCATGTCTCTACAATGTCCTAATTTACTTATTCTTACATATTGCTGTTATTTTAAGGTAAAGTCATAATTTTATTGCATTCAAAATACTCCATCTTGGTTTTGCTAAAGCAGTTTCTTAAACCTAATGAGAAATTATAATCAAAAGCCATTTAATTCCTCCTTAAGTGATCTTCAGCTCTTACAAACTTTTCTCACAGCTCAATGCACCCTCACTCCAAAGCAATATAATAATATTTCACACATCTAAAGTCAAGAGAAGAACAGAAAAGTTTCAACTGGGTGCATCTTTAAATACCAAAGTATTCTAGTTTAGTGTGCATTCAGTAGAAACTGGGAGCAGCCGAATGGTCAGACATTCCTGGGCAAGAACACAGGGGCACTGGCTTGTCCCCACAGGGTTAAAAATTAACATGGGCCTGAAGTAAGCAGCATCAGATGTCTGGGCTATCCACAAGCAGAACTTTTAGTGGGTTTAGCACTGGTTTGTGTCAACGTTCAAGATTCAGTTAAATCAATGGTACTCTCCAAAGTGTTTGCAAGTTGTAAATCTTCAAGTGTCAGATCAGAAAGCTCCTTATCTACTCCATGTGTATTATGTTCATAAAACAGTTACAGTGAGTAGCATTTCCAGATATTTTTCCTACCTGCTAATCTTATAATCTTCTTAATTCCTTTGTGGCATAAAATGATGAAGACCAGTAATAAAATCTTTTGCAATGAAGCTAACACAATGCCATCATTTACTCTTCTCAAATACGTTTGGTTTAGGTGAATGTAAAGTTCACCTCGTTGTCAACTGCTGTTATAGAAAGTTGTTGTTAAACAAGGAGAAATAAATGAACTGAAAGAGAAACCTGCCATTGTGCTCACATGGCCCTGAAAGTTTTGGCTTCTTTGAAATCAATGTTGACACTATAAACACTATTTTCTGAGTACCTTTGTATTAACATATCAGTTCTGATCCAACAGTAAGTGAAAGTTGATCTGGTTTTCCCCTGACTGAAGCCAGAATCACTGTTTGACTCTTAGAAGCCAGAGCAAGTCCTCTAGGAGGCAATTTGCACTTGATTTTACGGTGTAGTTCCAACATTTTTCCTGGATATGTCTGATTCTGGCTAGTGCAGGAGATAGATAGCACACTGGTGTAGGTTGGCCATTGGTACAATCCAGCATGGTACCTCCTGGTCTCCTTTCTTTGGGGAAGGAGAAAACAACTCTCGCTATGGAGTGGAGCTTAGACAAGTCAGCCCCAGCAGCCTGCAGAGCTTGCAGGTCTTAACATCTCCACAGGAAGAGCTAAGTACAGTACGAAAGATCTGAATCTCTTTTTATCTATGGCACTGATAAGCCTGAGCAATTCCCAATAGATTCTAATCTGAAGAAAGAGTTGGGTTTGATATCCATCTGTTTCAAGATAAATGAGAGTTTCTAAATCAAGGCTGGGGAAGGTATAAACATGCAGGCAAGAAAAATTATTCCTGAAGAGAGGATCCATTGCACTTTCAGATTAATTGGTGTAGCCCTCCCACCAAACAGTAAAAGAGAGACTCTGGGAGATAAGTTTATTAGCCTAAAAATCTGGTTTTCTGAGTTTAAACTTACCCATCTGCTTATCTTCAAACAGATTCTGAAGATAGCATTGATGATAATATGCTTTGTTCCAGCCCATTACTTGATTCAGTTACATGTTTAAAAATATTAGTACATTTAAGAATGTTGGTACATTTGTGACTCTAATTAAATATGTATCCTGTATTCTTTCACTAAATAAAACAGGAATTTAACTCATTTTAGATTTACTTTTTTACTGCTCTTCCTCAGCTTGTTAAATTAAAACTCCAGCACTTACTTTACAATTCTCAGTATTTAGCTCACCTGCATTTTGAGGAAGCAAATAGCCAAGGTGTGTTGATTTATTAGGAAAGGGAACTGAAACAAGTGTATTGCTACCCAAAAAAACCATACTTTTCAGGTGTAATTAATAGTAGTAAAATCATTAAAATAGGATAGCGTTGAGGATTTGTATGATGGCTGGGAAGTAGTTTCTATTTTTATTCATCTCAGCACCCTTATTTATCAGTGTGTTTGATCTTCACATGCAATTCTACACCCTTCTTCTTCATCACCACTCATTTTGTCCATGGCTTCCTGAGCTTTCTACACTCTGTTGTCCTGACTCGTGTATTCTATAGGATACAACTTTAGTATGTCTGTTGCAATGAAAGCATCCAACATCTGCTTTTACAGTAGTTTCAATTCAATAGTGAGAGTTCAAATATACAGAATTTTCACTTTAATTATCGTCAGGATATTTTATCATCATAGATACTTTGTTTAAAAACCATTCTGTCTTTTGAAGGGAGAGCTAAAACTAATCTGCAAATTTAGTAAGAGTCACAAACTATAGCTGCCAGATCTCAAGCACTTACCACTTCTCTGCCAAGTGTCACAACAAAGCCTGTATATGCTATTCATTCACACAAAGGTGAAGTAACCCTGACAAAAAAAAACCACCCTGGGGAAAAAGCAAAGCAAAACAAAACACCCCATGAAAGTAGTTTAAACACTGTGGCTCTTCTTCTCAAGTTGAACTCGGTGAGGGGCAGGCACTCAGCTGCCTGTAGGGAGGAGGCTGACTCTTCCCTGGGCGAAGTTAGATGCCTGACTGCTGTTTATGCCTTTGCAAACCTTCCCCATGAGTGAACTGCTGAGGCCACATGGCAGGTCCAGAATATCTTCATCATCTTAAGTTTACTTTCCCAGAAAACTCTGCCTTTTACCTTCTATCTATTGGTGGTACGAGTGAGTGAGCCAGGCTTTGAATGAGTATGACAAAGATGGACCAGCCACTGCTAGTAGGAAGCGGAATCCTCATGCACAGAAAACTACAATACACTTTTTATTCTACTTCTCTCTCTAGATTTATGTCAGGAGTGTCCAAAAGCCACTTCTATCATCAGTGTATTTATCAAACCTTTGCCTTTGAACATGTATCTATGAAATATTGCAATGCTATTGCAATAAGTGTTAACCTTATGCTCAAACGATTTATTGTGACCCCTACTGTTGTTTTGGAGCCTTTGAGATACATAGAGATACAGTCAGATTACTGCACATCAAAGTAGGTACATGCCTTTATATAATGATGTGTATATTCATGATTGAGATATAGCCACCTCAGGGGTGGGATGATACAGGATTATCATTACAAGCAATAGTAAAGCTTTATTGACATGTATACCAGATCTTTAACTTGGTTAGATACACTGAGAAAGGATTTTTATATATATATATATATATATTATTATTGGCTATGGTGGGAGGAATGTAGAGCCTGATAATGTAGTACATATAAATACACCAGTGAATATTCTTTTGCATTAATATGACTTTTGTACTACATCTTGAAATCATTTTGGTTTTATTAATGCTGTTTAATAGAGATGTGAATGTCACACCCAAAAATTTTGTCTCTGATACAAAAACATTTGCTGTTATCTGGGTCAAAATCAGTTCCTGAGCAGCCAGATGGCCACCCTTGCATCGCATAATTGAGATTATATTAGTTGTTCTGTCTTGTATATTGGTATAAAAATGATGGACTTGGAAGCATATGTTGCTTTGTTACTAAATCCAAGAGCGGTACCTAATACCAATGGTATTAGGCCCTGTTCTCCAGCAGATCAGTTTTGTTATGCTTGGTTTTGAAATAAGCTCTCTCCTTTATACACTGGGTACTTCACATATTTGAGGCCTCTAAGACAGCATTAAGCAATTTACTCTATCATGGTCCACTCAAGCCCATGGCTTGTTTGAGAAGCAGAGTTAGGCTGTGGTGATGAAAGTGATGCTGAAGAGGTCCTTGCTCAGAGGAAAGAGCACTTTATTTGTTACAAGTTACTACTCAAAATGATGGTGACTGCTGAGTGCATCAGGAGTCCTGAAGCTGTCTTTATACTTTGCTCTTGTACAGCCTCTGTGCTACTAAAACCTGAGTGGGGTTTCCTTTTTTACATTTGCATTTACTTATCCCATTTGTTCAAGTTATTACAAGTACAATTTTACAATGTCACTGTGGTTATTTCTGGGCAAAAAACCCCACCCTGATGCTGAACTGCAGGTTAGATGATCTTAAGGTCCTTTCCAACCCTAATCATTCTCTGATTCTATGAGGATCTGCTGTGGAGCAAAGAAGGAGGAGCAAATTATTGTCTCACTTGTTGTCTTGATCAGTGAATTTTCATCCATGGCTAAGCAGACAGTTAATTTGGCCATTTCAGTGAGTGCAGCAACTGCTTGACTCTGGGCAAAGGATTCTCCAGCTGAGGTCAGGACCACATGCCTGATGATGTACTTCCTATCTCTATGACCAAAAGGGAGAGCGATTCTGAAGCCTTTTGTGTTGTAACACAAGAAACAGAACTTTGTAAGTTTAAGAGTAGGGCTTTTTTCCTGTTGCTTGGTCAAATCCAGCCCCATGTAGGCAACCTGGGTTGTTAATGTTAAATCCATCCACCAGAAATCATTTGAAAGTGTTGGTCTAGTTCCCAGTGGATAGGTGCCAGTGTTACCAATGAAATAAGCTATTAAATATGTGCTAATTGACAGCAAAAAAGTCAAAGGATATTTTGATGCTCCAGTTTGGTCACCCTTTTGCTATTATGCTTAACTTTGGTAGGACAGAGGTGTTACCTGATCAGCAGATGAGCTAAAATACTTCCTAAAAGCTATTAACCTACTACCTTTCGTAAGCACTCAACTCTCTAAACAATAAAAAACATCTGTTAAAATAAGTGAGCTATTACTAATACCCCTACATTTGCAGTGGGGCCAACTGACAGGAAAAATCAAGGAATAAAAATTAGTAAGGAACCAATGCAAACCCCTGTATTTTAATGAAAATTAAGAACAGCAATAAATTAGGTAGGGGATAAATCTTGTGTAGCTATATATACACACACACTCTCAAATTAAGAGAGCATTACAGGCTTTATAAACATTTAAAGCCAGTAGGAAGTGAGAGAATGAAAGCTAATCACACTGCTCAATACCAATCCCTTGTGCAGATGCACATAGAGCCTTTAATTACACCATCTTGTACTTGGAGATGATGAAGAATTTTCCAGGAAAAACTGTTTTCCTCAAAAGTCAGACTATGTAATAGGAAAATGTTAGTTCTGAAGCAACTGGAAGGATTTTAAAAAACAACGGGAAAGATTCAGTGCAGCAACCAAAAGGCAAGTCCCTGTGGTATACACCTGAAACGGAGGTATCCCAGATACAGCCACTGATAGAGACATGCACTTTGGTCTTTTCTGGGTCAGCACCTTATTCCCATGTTCTCTGACACCATGGGCTTGTCCCTCTCCTTTTTTATCTCTCTTCTTCCCCCTTTTAATGAATAACTTTATAAAGCCTTTGTTTCATCCGCTCTCATGCAGTGGTATATGAATGCAATTTGACAGGGCAGTGGGACTTTTCTGCTTGATCTTCTTCACGAGCACTCCTTTGGCATTCAGAGTAGTATGTGAGCAAAGCTTTCTTCAGGTGTTAGTGTTCACTGTTAAGCTTACTTTTATGGGGCCCTAAGTTTTATTTGGGGCACACAAATCTTAACCTGAACCCAACACTGTTGTTCTTTTGCTGTTCCTCTCGCCACCACTCTTAGCTTTTACAACTTGAAATTGAAGAGATAGGATCATCCTATCCTTTTTAATAGATCTTTGTTCCAAACAGATCAGGTTAAAGTAAAAAAAGTCTGCTAATTTTGGGTATCCAATTAGAGATATTGTCTACTTGATTTTTCAACTCATTTGGCACTCGGCATCACTTGGCATAGCCAATGCACAGCCCCGCGGATTTTATCTGAGGTAGTGAGTGATTCACTTCAGCCTACCAGACCCGAAAACTTCAACATGGGTCCTCATAATATGAAAATCTCAGTTAATCATTACCTTGTGAGGCAATTTTTCCCACATTGTAGAAGCTTTGAGGTGAAAGGGGGATGGAAGCAAATTCCGCAAGCAAAATCCAGCTATTGCCTTGCCACAAAGCCCTGCTCTCTCTTCCTGTGATTCTCTACCTCATACATGAACCGTGCCCCATTCTGTGACAAATTAGGCAGGAATCTAGTGAATAAAAACTACAGAGTTCTGATGTGTCCCCAAGGGAAGTGTGCCTTGTTGGGGTTTCATTTATATGAATAAAATCTCTGTGGTCATGTATCATAACGTACGGAGACTGAATCCATGTGCTCTGAAACCCTGAGGTTAGTCATTTCCTCAACATCCCAGTGCCTGATGTTGTGGCTAGTGATGAACATATAACACTTTTCCTTAGTTCAGAGGTGACATACACAAAAAAAAAAACATTTAAAAAATATTTTGGATCAGCTCAGGAATAGCTCGCTTAATTCTTTCCAAGCATTAGAAAGCAGCCTCTGTTCTGAATAAAAAGCAATAATGATGCAGCTGAACTGCATCAGTTAAAAATAGTGAAATAAAACATTTTGACTTTCAGATTCCTACCATGTTTCATATAAAATTCAGCCCAGCTACTCAGGACATCCTGCAATCATTCACCCTTGCTCTTGGCTAACAATGTTAGCCAGTTTTGCCACCCCTGCCCTCCTACCTCCCCTCCAGGCTCCTCAACACAACAGTTCCTCTCTGCTTTCTCTGCACAACCTCTGTGTCTCCTTACCTAACCAGTCCCAGGCTCCTGCCTCCAAACACCAGTCCCAGTTCTTTCTCTCTGGGCTGCTTGGCTGCTTCTATCGCCTGCTCTGTCACATTGCTTTTTTCTCCCCATCGTATTCATGCAGAGACCTTTCTTCTTGACACAACCTTCAAATCGTTCAGAGCTTAAAAGAGAGAGGATTCCTACCTCTGATTCTGCGCCAAAGCTCGGGCTCATGGGGAAAATTTGGAGGTGGGGATTAAAGGGGAAATCTGGCCTTACCACTTAAGCTTCTGTTTGCAGACAGGGCCGATCTTTAGTGATTCCTTTTTCCTGCTAGAATAAAAGAAATCATTACTGAGAGTGTGCTCATGACAAAATGTCTAATATTCACAAGTTAGCCAGGGAAAGGCACATTTTAAATACAATAAAAGGTCACATTTTGAGTCTGCACTTCGAAGCCTAAGGGCAGCAGAGCATTTCAAAGGGGGAAAAAAAAAAGTTTCCATTTTAGTATGAGCAAAACTGTTTATTTTTCCATAACCTTGTTCTTGGAAATGGACAAATTGTTTTGGCAGGTATTTTCAAAATAATCTGCCCAGTACGGAGGGGATATCAGTTTTCAGCCTGAATGATGATGTTCTTTCTAAAGCTACATGCCACAGAAAATACGGTCTCTGCTGAGAAGTGTTTGCCAACCCCAATAGAGGGAATGGCAACATATCCACCTGGGAATATTGTCACAGATTACATTCTCTGAGGACTTCTAATTTTCTTTCAAACATCAAATACCTCCATGTGAAGGCGATAGGTACGACTTCCTGGTTTAGGCTATAACTTCCCTATTTTAGAGGCAGAGCATCTAAAATAGGAGGAAAGGAGAAAAAAATCAGGGACAGAATCCATACATCCCGATCTGATCCTTAGTCCCCTGTATATGCACCCATTGCTGTCGCCTCTGAGGGGTCTTCCAGCCTGGAGTACTGTGGGTATTCTTTATCCTGCACAGACACACACATCAGAGGTAGCATCCCTTGCATTCTTTCTGTGATTTAACTCTCTATGATCAAAAGTTTTGGGTTCAGGAGGTACCTGCAAATCATAGTTTAATCCTACCAAGAACAAGCGGCCTCCTAAATTCAGCTTGTATGAGAAGAAAAACACAGAAATCCCCTATTTCAGAGGCACCAGCTGCAATCTGGGGGCAATACCCTGTGGAAGGGAGAGGTGTGAGGGCTAGAGATGTGGCAGGGCTCCGTGGGACCAGTGGAGTGATGGCCACTGCTGTTGATCGAAGAACCCAGGCTGGGGTGAACCCCAGCAAAGGCACAAGCTGGAGACACTAGAGGCCTGAGATGGGCAAGCTGCTTTAGAGCTGATGCCACTTTCTGGCTCACTTTGGAGAGAAGAAACACAGCTAAGTGTTAACAGCAAGTGATGAGATAGCCCCATGCAGACTGAGAACCTCTGCGTAAAACCACCCCAGCAGCAATAACAAATTCCTCAGCTTAAACTGCAGCCCTCTTCAGAGAAAAAAAAAAGGGGAAAACAAAAGAGAGAGAATTGCCAAATCAAACTGCTGACTCCTATTTTCTTATCAAAACACCATGGCATACATCTTAACAGCCCGAAGTAAATCAAATGTGGGACCAGCTGGAACTGGCCAGCTCTTGACCCTCCCTTGATGTCAGGTGTGTGCCTGCACTCCTCTGGCAGATTAATTTATGATCTCAAGTAACTCAGAGCCCCTAAAACTTTCAGTACAGCTGTTAGGATGAGGCTGAAGGTTTTCTTTGGAAAGCATCGTTGCTAGAAGAAGTTGGAAGTCTTCCCAATGCACAGAGATACACCCCTATTGATTTCAGTATATCATATGTATATATATATGCATATCTATATATATGTCTATATATACATAGATATATTTAAATATCTCTGATTTTTAAACTCACCCACAGTGTGACTATGAGAAGAAATGTAGAGGTACGGCCAAAGCCTAGATGTGTGCTGGGCAACTCTCAGTCTGCATTTGCATGTGGAGCTTACTTTTGGGGGTGGAAGTGGAGGGGGGAAATGGGATTTCAAAGTGTTTATAGCAATGCATCTCTAAGGAAACCTTCCAGCTCAATAAAATAAGGGGAGAAGGTGCAGGAGAGTGTGCAGAGCGCACCAAATTGAGAGCAGCTCTCTCAATTCTACCTGCCTCATGCGACCTGCAGCGGTGTGCCCGAGTGTGTGTGATCAATATAATCTATTGCAAAAGAAAGCCTTGGTGTTTCTGTGGGGGAAAGGGGTTTAGAGAGGAGTTCTTTAATTATTACCTGTGGAGAAGTTAAAGTATAACCTGATAGTAACATACTCCAGTCCTTGGGTTGGGGATGGGGGATGGAGGGGGGTAAGTCTGGCATTTAACCTGCTTGAGGTCTGTATGGGAATAAGAAAAATAGAATTAATGAAAAAACACTTATTTAAAAAGGGAAGGGGACGGGGAAAGAAGAAGACAAACATAAAGCATTGGCAAGGTGAAAGCAGGGAGAAAAGGGGTTGGTATTTCAGGCCGCTGATCTCCCTTCTTTGTGCTGCTTCGCTGGGGGGAGCACCCACGTGTGAACCGGTGCTTTCCCCCCCTGCTCCTTCAACCGGTGTTTATAAACCCGAAAAGCTAAAATCTTCCGCCTTTCTGCCACGGCCTTTCGCTC
>NW_009916750.1:0-3170 GCF_000696875.1 Nestor notabilis | reverse complement strand
TAAGGTCCTTTCCAACCCTAACTATTGTATATGATTCTGTGATTCTAAAAAGGCTACATAGTCATATTCAGTTCTCAAGATAGCTCTGCTGAAACACAGGGTTTCACAGTAATATTTTCTTCAGTAGAAAATGAATGAAAATAAGCATGCTTGTACTGTGAGAAAAGCCATGCCAAAGATTTGAGATCTCCCGATGTATCACGTGACAGAGTGTGAAATG
Source organism: Nestor notabilis (assembly GCF_000696875.1). NCBI lineage: Eukaryota > Metazoa > Chordata > Aves > Psittaciformes > Psittacidae > Nestor > Nestor notabilis. The sequence goes on along the minus strand of NW_009916750.1, from coordinate 2,950 downwards.
AAAAGCTAAATATCATGAGTGTTTGGCGCCACCACCTCCCAGAAATAGATGCTGCATATTTGTAATGAGAAACAATGATCATATGCAATGGTGGTATCCTAAGAGATTGGTCCTGCGGTCATATCAAGTCTTCAACGCACATGGACACATTTGGCAGGGAAGCAGCCAGCATTTCATCCAAATTCCATGAGGGAAGAATTACAAGAGACTCTGAGAGCCTCAGGCAGATTGCCAGAGTAGGTGGAAGCAGCTGAGTCATAGGATGCATGACAACCAGACCTAGCGGACTCCTGACAGCATCAGTGCTGATGTCTGAAGGTGCCGCAGACTAATTGAGTATCATGTGAGTAATAGTTTGCTCCTTTTTAGCCAAACAAAACACAATTTCAGATTCTCTTAAACAACCACCTCTATTAGCCTAGTAGTAAAATTACTGGGACACCATATGTTTGAGAGGCTCTGGTGTGATGCCTAGCAGTGAGGAATTGAAAGTTGATTAACTCCAGCATCTAATCTTGGTGGAAAATTCCTGGGCTCTGATTACTGTGTGACACACCTTGCTCACCACAAAACTCTATTTTAGTTCCTTCACCAGAATATTTTTCAGTGTGCTGTGTCTATATCTTGATTGAAATGTGATTGCTGCCTCCTTTTTAACTTTGTGATATGCCCTTACATTTGTGAAGTTTGTGGTTTCGTGTCTCAAAAATCCATCTATTTCCACTGCTGACAATCTTCTACAGGCAGTATCTAGCTTCTCTAAAACTTCCTTTGTCCATTTGAGACCCTTCTTTTTTCTGCTTTTGTTGGGCAGTAACCAGGAGGAAGAGATTTTTGGCCTTTAGTGTCTGTTGATAATTCTAAAGTAAATATTCTAAATGTTAAATGGGTGATAGGTGATGAAAAAGGTTACTATCAAAGCAATCCAATAAAAAGTAGTTTGCTATACAGGCAGGATATCTGAAATACAGTTCTCAATGTCCTCATAAAACAGAGTGAAAATACTGTAAATAAAACAATCTTCTCTCTAGAAAACAGGTTTCATCAGTGATGTTGATTTTGTTCTTTAGGCAGTAGCCACTACATTTGGAATCAATGACTACATATCTTGACTTTTGCCATTAGTTATAATAAAACAAATATGTATGGATTTTTATTTTTTTTTACAGTGAACATTTTGCAGGACATGAGTTCAACATATGTGCGGCTCCAGGCTGCATGAGCATAATCCAAGTGTAAAACAGCACATTATCTCTGAAGTCTCACGTGTCTTTGCTTTAAACTTTCCAGTTGGCTCTTGAAAAGTCTTGCTAAAAAAGAACTTTCGTATACAAATAATTGGAAGAAAATGGTGATTCTTTGTTCTTACCTTGCCATAGTTTAAAAATATTTTTAAAAATACAGGAAATTATGAGGGCAGAACAAAACACTGTAGAACCTTTGTTCTGATAAAAAATGAAGACTCTTTAATGTTAATAAAAATAGAGTCATAGTTGTGGAGAAGTAGGCCCTCTAGCTGACAAAAAATAATGTTTGACTAGAACTTTTTACAATTATGTTAATGAAAAAGCTTTTCAGGCTGACATTTGAAAGTTAGAAAAGATGATTCCTTCTTCAATCCCCATCTTTCCTTGTTCCCTCCACTCCAAAATAGCTGTTTTCCAGTGTTTGCTTTCACTTTTTTAGAACTGCAGTTGGAGGTATAAAGTTACGTATTCATAAGCCATGAACATTTACGTTGTACACATTTATTGCATGGCTAATTGTTCTGCTTAGATTCTGTAGTGATCTTTTTCCAAGGCTGAATCCTCTTCCTTAATTTTCTGCTGTGTTTTAATATTAACTGGAGCAACTTATGAGAATATTATCTGAATATCCATGGCAAGTTAAACAGCAGCTAAGGTTGGAACAACAAAGAAAGCTGCATAGAGAAGAGCCAGCATTCTCTATTTTCCTCGATGGAACCTTTTTGTGATTCTATGATGCTTCCACTACCTCTGAGTATCCGAAGAATTTAGAATTTTGTCAGATATAAAGTCTGCTCACTTTATAATAAGGAAAAGAGACAACTACTTTAAAAATAATGCCACGAATGGCACATGCTCTGGTAGAGAATGAAAATGTGATAATTTATCCATAAATGTGATAGTTTAAGTAACTTCCACAAAACATTCTTGTGCAACTGTTTATATCATTAAGCTGACATATATATGTGAGTACTTAAAACTGAGCTACCTAAAGTGGCAGTCATTAAAAAGACAAATCCAGACTCTTCTCAAGCATGCAGAGCAAAAGAGGCAACAATCACAAGTTGAAGCAAGGGAAATACTGACTACATATGAGGAAAAGAAAATTCACGGTAAAGGTAGTTAAGCAGTGGAAATGCAGATTTTCTAAACGTGACATGAAAAGGCCATGAGCAACATTATCTAACTGAAGTTAACCTTCCTAGATGATCTCCTGAGGCCTCTGCCAACATTTTGTATGACATATTTATATATGCCTACATACATAAACATATGAAGACAGACTGAGAGAGGTGGGTCTTCTCCAGCCTGGAGAAGAGAAGGCTCTGGGGAGGCCTTATAGCAGCCTTCCAGTACGTAAAGGAGGCATACAAGAAATGGAGAGGGACTTTTTACAAGGGTGTGCAGTGACAGGACAAGGGGTAATGGCTTCAAGCTGAAAGAGGATAAATTTAGATTAGATATTAGGAAGTTCTTTACTGTAATGGTAGTGAGACACTGGCACAGGTTACCCAGAGAAGCTGTGGCTGGCTGATCCCTGGCAGTGTTCAAGGTCAGACTGGATGGGGCTTTGAGAAAACTGGTCTAGTGGAAAGTGTCCTTGCCCATGTCAGGAGAGTTGGAATTAGGTGATCTTCCTTCCAATCCAAACTATTCCATGATTCTACCACTTTCTGATTCTATTTTATATATACATATATATA
>NW_009916749.1:20795-39228 GCF_000696875.1 Nestor notabilis | reverse complement strand
GGGAGGTGGGGGGCACTGCTGCTTGCTACAGCATCACTCTCTAATGTGTTTTAGTTAAGATGAACCAGGATGGGAAAACCAATTTCACTGTGAGCAGAGCTAACCTAGGCAGCCCACTGGGGCTGCCAATGGAGCACTGGCAGGGCAATGGAAAAGGAGATCCCAGCGTGAATCTGTCATAGAATCCTAGGATCAACTAGGTTGGAAAAGACCTCATCAAGTCCAACCATTACTTTAGGACTGCCAAGACCACCACTAAACCATGTCACTAAGGGATTTATCTGCAGATGTTTTGAACACTTCCTGTTTTGAACACGTGCACAGGCAAGGGACCTGTGTTCACACACTCTCGTGAATGTGGCACATCCCATTATTTTATGGCAGATATTTTTCCTTCGTAAGAGAGGCTGGCATTTATCCATTTAGGTAGAGAAATAAGAAGGAGGGAATTCTGCATATTGAGAAGGTCTGGAAATGAAATATTCATCCCCCAGATTTGTCAATACCTGGTGTATTTGGCATCTTAAGAAGACAATGCATCAGTGACTCCAAAGGCAGTAAGTTGGTTGGAACCTGTGCTGAGCTTATGTTTCATTAAAATGCAATTGAGAACTATTTACAGAATTTGGTCTTATTGGTAACAGTGGACATTTCTGTAATGCTTTTTTGATAATTATCTTCTGATATGCAAATGCAACACAAGCTCAGAAGCCTGGTGTGTCAGTAAATTAATCATGCAATAATTTTTTTCTCTCTCTTCTTTTAATTTTGAACATTTATTTCCTGGCAAATCCCTCCCTGAAGGAATATGCCTGTAGCAACACAAAGGAGAATCTATATTAAGCCATCCATGCACCTTTTGATGAGTCATAAGGAATAAAAAACCCACAAAACCACACACAACCCCTAATTAAAATAAGAACAGTTTTGAAAGGGAACAAGATTATTTTTAATGAGATAAATGTAACAAAAGCACCATAACACAGCATATGTGCATCTGATAGAGTGTACAGTATCCAAGCCATTAGAAGCATGGACAAGGTTGCTAGAGCACTGCACGCTGTGCGAATAAATCTTCACAGTGCTGTGGTATTAATCATTACCTGCACAGGAGGAATGAAACAAACCCGTGACTTGGGCAGAAGTAATAGAAAAATCACATTTAGCCCCTGTCAAGCAAAGCATGACAGGGGCTAAATATAGAGTGCAGCAGGTTTTTTAATCTTCTCATATTTTCAGGATTGAGTCATGGTATTTCTTGACACATACTGTCTAAATATCAGTCTGTCAGGAAATTGCAGGTTCTTTCTGCAGCGTGCTCTTTACCAGCTGATCTAATCCCTCCTTTTCACCTGAGGCTGTCTCCATTTGAAATAGAATTATGCCATCTGCTGGGACACCAAAGCAAAATAAAAACTGATTTACAAAAACCAGTTACATAGAGAAAAAAAATTAAATTGGAACATTCATTTATGCTTTTACAAAGGCACTCAGGACTATCTGTTAGAGGTTCATGTTATGCAAAGACCCATTCTGCTGGAAAACGAATGCACATAAAAAAAGGCAAATAGAGTCATCCTTAATAAACATGTTAGCTCACTGCATAATGGATTTAAAATACATTTATTTCATTTTCCACTTTGAATACATGATTGAACTCTGGTATTCACTAGCTTTACAAACCTACTTAACTCTTTTTTATATATGTGAATTCAATATTTTTTTTCCTGAAGAAACTGTTTCCTATTTAGTTTCCCAGATGTAATGAATCCACAACAGCATGAGATTTACAGTAAAATTATTTAACTCATTGCTTATGATTATTTCCCAAGAATGATGAAGCTATCTTTGTTACTGACTTTAGAAAATATCTGTGTAATGTATTTTTAGTTACACAAGAATCATTACATATTTTATTTATGTTTATTTTTGCTGCTCACCAGTGGCCATATATAATTAGTAACTCTCGACTGCCTCCAGGTTTTGTTAGAATAAACATATTCTCCTGGTGTTCACTTGGTGGGGTGGATATGAATAGCTTTGTGGCAGTAGAACTATGATGTAATTATTGCAACGAGTCACCTAGCATTTTCCCACATTTCCTCCATTTTCAGTTTAACATTTCATGAACAACAGGATTCAATTCATCTGACAGGTCTTTATTTAAGGTCTTTCTATATCAAATACAACATTTATGGTGCTGCTGCTACACTGCAGTGTTAATTTTCTCAGTTAATGGGCAGAATTCCAGGCATTTAATCATGCCCCATGGGTGTGTGTGACCAAGGGGCATCTTGCTGTGGGAGGTGTAGTGGTGTAGGTTGGCAAGTGTGGCAGGTGAGCAACAGACGGGTTTAGTGACAGGACAGGACTGGGGCAGCAGGAAGTGGATTTGTCTTAGTTCTGCAATTAGTATGACAATACCTGAAATACTATGTTAATTTCTGGATGTTATCAAGATAAAATTGGGAAAATAGTTTAAAGAATGAAAACAGTGTAGAAAATGTGTTGAGCGATTTGGCATTTCCTTGCCAAAAGAAGGGTGAAGACCTGACCACAGCTCCTGGGCTCCTCCACAAAGGTAGGGAGCTATTGAAGTGAGCAGATAAAGAGTCACAGGCTGCTAGTTTGAAATGTAACTGGTTAAGAAAGTTGAAAATTCAGTTCTCCCTGCTGCTTCTCTAAACGTCATGGCCACTGTCCCTCATGCTTGCTATGTGCGTCCTAGGAGGGACAGACTCTTTAATATTTCGCATCCCTTTGTGGGTAATGGTGGACTGAACACAATCTAGGAAGAAAAATAAAGTCATCATTTTCTGGTCAGAAAGCAGCTAATGGTCTTATTTAACAGCTGTTTTAATTATTCTGTTAATTATAGACTCTGTGTTACAATTCACAGACCCAAAGGGAAGGTCAACCTCTGCAAAGTATCTTCTATGCAAATTTCACTAGAGGCAGCCATTTATCAGAAAAGATACGCTGAAACACTTAAAAATTTTGGTAGCCATTTGGATGTTTGGTTTTTAATTTTAAAACCGTAATAACAAGGCTTTCCACTTTGAAAGTAGCACAGCTAGCCAACAGAATGTCATCTGAAATATAAATCCTTTAAAGTATGAACCTGTAATGGGAACCCTGTCAGAGTTTTAATTATACTGCTGTAAAAGCCAGTCAGTGTTATTATACAGCAGCACTGTCACATGGAGCAGGAGTCATGGGAATGTTTTTGCCAACTGTTGCTGCAGAGCTCCTTTCTTAAACAGGAGCAAATCGTGGCTTGTCTAGCTTAGGGAAGTTGCAGTGCTGCAGTTACGTTGATAAAGCTGCAAATTCTTAATGTCTCTGCACTAGATGGGCAGTGCAAGCTTTCTCTTAAGCTGCTGCAGTGTACTCAGGCCCAGAGCAAATACTCTGTGGGCTGCCTTGGCAAACCCTCACTTTGCAATGCCAATCACTCCTATTGCCTCTTCTGTGTGCAAGCAGAGGAAGATTAGAGAGCAAGTGTGAAAAGGGCCGACAGACTGCTAAAAGCTGGAGACACAGAGAGCCTAATGCATATGTCAAAGTTGGTACACTCTGTGCCCATGATCTGTAACAAATTTCAATAGAAGAATCAGCACAAGTACGATTAACCAATCTAAGTCTTCTGTCATCTTCTGTGACTAATTAACCACACCAAATACCTTGTAGATAGTTTTTTTTTTTAATTGCTTTTTGGCATGCACATCCACTAAAATACTGTTTTGCTTTGTAAGTAAAATGAAAATAATAAACAATGGAGTCAAAAGTGCTTTTTTTTTTTTTTTTTTTTTTTTTGTGCAAACCCAGAACAAAACACTTTCTATAAGGAAACTAACCTTAGTAGGGCGTCATACAAAATCCTATGTGACATTTTGGTGGCTCTTAGTTGGCATTTGGGCTGCACATTTGCAGCCTCTGCAGTCCCCAGTAAGGCACTATGAATGGTTGGACACTAACAGGTACTTAGTGAGCCTAATGCATTCACTGTGCTTTGTAGCAGCCTTTCCTGTACCTTCCAGTTTTTTTTTCGGTGCTGGTGGGGAGCTGTGCCTGAGACCCCCTTTGGCTGACCATGGGCAGCTCAAAGTAATGGCACATCCCAGCCATGTAGGAGCATCTCACCACACCTCAACTGTGTACCAGCATCCCACCACACTTCAGATGTGTACCAGCATTCCACTGCACTTCAAATGTACACCAGCATCCCACCAAACCTCACAGCTCATGCCAGAAGAAAACTCCAAGATGAAATTTAACAGTCTGGGTCTGCAGGGATTAGCAAACTGGGGCAGCGTGAAGGCACAAACCCACCATATATTTAGATGTGGCCAATCACCCTTAGCAGCAAGCAAGAACTGTGCAGTTCCCTCTTCACTTCCAGACTCAGTTTCCTCAGTTTTTGATTTCTTCTGATCCACTGATTAAAACTGTCTGTAAGTGTTTGGTAATATTTAGTATTCAGTGAATTCGCATACATAAGTGAAGTGTAAGCATTCAAATGTGGCCATCTAAATAAAAGAAAAGAAAAAAAAAAAAGTTGTGTGTCATTTTTGACACTTTAATTTTGTCTGCAATAATCCCTTAGCATTTACTTTAAGGAGAAAAATAGAAAAATCACTTCTGTACTGCCCAGGTTCAGATCTCAGAAACCCTGAGAGGCCTAATGCTGTCAGACTAAATTATTATTATTCATTGCTGTGTCTGACTTTAATGTTGTTACAGTATTTTCATTATCCTTTCTCTCCTTGTGTTATACATTAGGCATATTACGTCTTAATTCAGTGTTCAACTGCCAGAATATTTGAAATACAATTTCCTCCTTCCATTTTGCTACATTCTCTGATGTGTTGTATATTTATATAATTGTAATTTTTTTACAGGGTAACTGGACATAATTTTTTATTCTGTCAGGAAACAGACTATTTGTAAAATAAAGGGAACACAATCAGAATTCCCAAGCTGTGTCACTTTTTCCCAAAAGGCAACGTGATACAACACCTGGTAACAAATTTCAGGCACTACTGTCAGAACTGTGATTCACTTCTCCTTCTAGCTTTCCTAAGTTTGACCTAATTACAAAATAATTTATTTTGATTCAAATGTGTCCTCAGCCTGTTAAAATTTTCAAGCCCAAATCTTCTAATCATCTCTGGTTTTCCATGCTAAAATAGCTGACCTTTTTCTTCTTCTTCTTACTAATAGGGTGCTGAGAAAATTTTACTAATGAATGAATCTGGGGAACTGCAGGATCTCTTAACCAAAATTGAGGTAATTATATTTCTACAAATAAATATATGAAATGTACATTGGATATTTTCAATTGAGTAAATTTCCTGTTTTAACAGTTCCTTTTCTTCTGTTATAAACTGATGATCCCAAATGCTTTTTTTTTTCTCTTTGAATCAATGATATCAGAGTATCACAGCCCAATTAGTTTGAGAAAATACGAATGACAAGATCAAACCAAAATGTCCATCCCTGTTTTCTTTTAATTATGTCACAGCAGGAAAGGCAAGTTGTTTTTCCCTTCCCGTAACTTTTGACATAATTTTTGGTATGTAACCTTCACCATGCCCTGGGGGAGTCAAGCCTGTTGTGTGGATGCTGAACCCCTTCCCCATCTACTGCAGTGAACGTGCTGGGTACATAAACATCTGCATTCTGACCAGACCTAAAGCTGGGCACCTGCAAAATCTGGACAAATGCTGGAAGTTTCTAATTACACCAATTTGCACAGATTTCAAATTACAGGTTATCATGCCTTTTTCCAGCTCTTAGCTTGCCATATCCATTGAAATTCTCCGAGACAAGTTTGCCTGTTATCGTGATCAGCATATTCTCTGAAGATTCTTGAAGTGTGGGTCTGCCTCACAGCTTTTCTGTAAGCTAGGAGTTCTACTGGTCACCACTTTTCTGCTGGTCTTGTGCTCTCGGCTGCTCAAGACATTTTCTGTTTTCCTTTGGATAGTCTGCAGCAAAGAACGTTTTGGGGAGACCTGCGTCATAATGTCTGGATTATACAGATAGCTGTGTCCTTAGAAAAGGAATGTATTGCTATTAATTATCTTGTTATTTTGAAATCACCCTTAACCAAATTAAGATAACACATAAACTTCAGAAGTATGTAGCATGAACATTAAAAATAGATAATGAGGATATCATATTTGTAAAAGATACTGATGAAAAAGCAAAAGAGAGATACATCTAGTTAATTTAACCCTTAGGTTTTTCTTTCCCTGCATTTAGCCGAACTACAGCATATACTTTCCTAACATGGTCTCAGTAACTCTTTGTATACCATACATCTCTGAGTTTATCACTTTGTGAAGCACGTTGATTTCTCATAGCCAATCACCTTCTGGAACTCCTCAAAAAATTCCACTCAGGCTGAGCCCAAGGGTTGTTCACCCCTGTTTTATTCAGAAGATAAACACTGTCCAGCAAATCATGAAGTGTCTCGTCCCTTAGCAGTACAGGTGACACCTTCTATATTTGTGTGGCCTGTTCCTTAGCTCAGCAAAACCTTCCTTGCCTCATGACTGTTTATGTGTTTCTGTATAAAATGCAAAAGAACCTGTTGGCCGTATTGAACCACATTGGATAGTTAACCAGAAACTATTAAACAAAAGTACAGATAATGATTAAAACATGTAGCATTCTTGTCTGACTAGGAAGATTAGCTAATACGCCTCCTTAATATTTTTCATTACTTTGGAATGAAATATCCTCAGATCCTGCTTTGTGGGGTCCTATAACATTTTTACCTACCCCAATGCGTGTCCAAATCTTGGGACAAAAAGTACGTCTCTAAAACAAACAATGCCAGACTAGGGCAGCCTGATAACTGCTTATTGAATACAATCACTGTTTCACTGGCTTTTGTTTGGTTGGTTGGTTTGTTTTTGTTTGTTTTTGTTTATTTGTTTTTTTAAAAACAGATTTTCTTCAATTGTAATGGTCATGCAAGTGTTTTCATTACTAAAAATGCAGAAAGTGATGACACAAACCATCATCAGGTCAAGAAAAGCATGGCCATTTTTCAAGGAACTGAGATAAAGCAATTTTTCATTTGTTTTTCTGTTTGTTCTCTTGACTATATGGAAAGACAGTTATTTATAAGCCTAACAAGCAATAACAAATGTAGAGATTATAATATTACTCTCTTAAAATTTTGAGATTGTTTTCAATAATGTCTAATGGAGTAAAATGCTATCACGAATTATAAAAGATGTGGGCACTTCTGAGATAAAAATAATTCTGATTTTAAATTAAATACTTATTAAAAAGTTAATTGTAACAGGAGTTGTTTGCCTGGTGATGAAGAACAGCAAATTTATGAGCTACTGGTCAAAAAGCTCCATTTAAGTATGTTCATCTGAGTTGTCAGTAGGTGAATGCTACCATAAATGGTTTTGCAGAAATCTCTTCAGTTTTCTCTATGAAGCTACAAGAAGGATTCTCTTATCTGTGTATATTTTTGTATACTCTGGTAACAATCTATGACTGATTTTTTAGTGGTGCATAGTTCCTCAGATTAACCCTAGCAGGAACTGTATGGATTTTTCTTCCTTTGTAAATAAATCTGTAAAGTCTTTACTACACAGTGTAATGCTAAAGCCACTTACCTGCGCTGTGGTAAGTACCCGATATGGTGTACCTTTATTTCTCTGATAGACAACTTTAAGGCAATCATTAAGCAAACTAGCAACATTTTCAGCAAGTTAATCTTAAAAATGTCTTTGAAATCTCTTCTTGTGTTCTCCATTGTCTTTAATCCAATAAAAAATAGAGTAAAATTATTATTTTACTCAGGAACTAGGAAAATTGAGGGAACCCAAGCCTTGCTTGCTGCAATTTTCTCCAGGTATGACTGTTAATACTGAAAATTCTTCACACTTAAAGCTTCAGCATTCTACAACCTTAATTTGAATACACCACTTATTTCCTCAAGCAGTACTTGTCAGAAGCTATGAATTGCTTTTTGGTATGATCAGTTCTAACTGTAATAGGAACAATATGTTCAGCACAAGCATGCAAATGCTAAAAGTCATATCTTAATGTACAGCATAGAAAATATAATGTCAACATAAACTGCCTGGAGTTTAAATTCAATCAGTTGCAATACTTCTCAGAATTGATCTAGACCTAAACAACGTCAGAGTAATGTACAAAAGCTATCCTTTAGCTAGCTATTTTGGCAAGTATAAACACAGACTACAAAGGTATAGTGTGACTGATGAAGCTGCAGTGAACATCTCTGACCATGGCATGTGGATCTGACCAAAGGAAAAGGCAAATGTACTGGCCTTCCATGGTGGTATACCATGGTAGGTATACCACCATATTCCGCGGTGGGATGGGGCAGTGGGTGTTGCTCAAGATGGGAACCAGAATGTATATTCTCAGATGTCCTGAAGCCCTTACTGTGTAGAGCTTATGGCAGTTGATGAGGTAACATTTTTGTCTTTCTCACATTCTTCTTTGAGCAGAGAGTCCAGCATCCTCACGAGTGCACCTGTTGTGGGGGTTTTGGTTTCCTGCCGTGCTCAGCGTGCCATGGGAGCAAGATGTCTGTTTTTCGGAACTGCTTTACGGACTCATTCAAAGCTCTCAAGTGTACTGCTTGTAATGAGAATGGGCTGCAGCGCTGCAGGAGCTGTGCAGGCTAAGAATGGCATCTCCACATATACAAATGTATTTTATGGCACTGCACCAGTTTGTAATATGATTTTTTAAAATTAATCTGTTTATCCAGTTCAGTCAATAAAACTCCATTTGTAGTATACTTCTGCTTGTTTGGTCATTTCAGCTGTTTAAACTTAGGTCGCTAACCATGTAATGAACTCTGAACTTCTACTTCCTTTATAAAGACATTTGTAGTCTTCAAAACTCATTTTATAATCAGCCCTTTGGATGTGAAGTCTTCCCTTCTTCTATAGGCTATCATCAGCAATAATATGTGTTTCTGTGTTATGCCCATAAGATTACAGCAAAATGAAACCCAAGCTTCAGACATTTGAGTAGTTGCTGCTTTCAAGATCAGCAAGAATACCGATTTTATGATGTGGACTAGCCCAACATCATTCCACTTAGCACTTCCCTGAAAAGTCACTATGGCTGAATTCTGGCCTGAATTTTAAGTGACAACAGAACACAAACATTTCTTAAAAGTCCATGAATCAGTTTTCTCTTTCAGTACTGCTTTGTGTTTCGTACTAAATAAATGTTGTTAGATAAAGTTACATAAAATTTTAATATAGTAGGTGCTGATAACTGTTGTACTATCTCAGAGACTAATGATCCTACATATCACAGTAGATCTTATAGTGATCAACTGAGAATACCAAATAGTTTTATAAATTGCATATAAAGCAATTGAGGATGAGATTTCTGCTTTTTCAGGTTAGTAACTGTTGTGGTTTGATGGCTAGCCTGACACGAGTGTTTTAGGGATTCTGTTTCCTCCAGGAGGGCCACTTCTCTATCCCTAGACAATACAAACACTATACACACCTGTGTCATTTTTTGGTGGGTTTCCCCACAGGTACAAGAGACAGCAGTTAGTCTGAATGCACTGTGGGCTCTCCACATTGAAGATATTCCAGTTTGGAATAGCATTTTTGCACATCCATAGAGTACTTTTTAATAGATTACTTTAGTGAAGCACCACCTTCTGCTTATGTAGACTTTGCGCATCTTCCTCCTGCTCCTGCTGTCAGTTTCTACTACACAAGCAATACAGTAGAATCTTTTTTCAGATGTTTTTTATGGGAGACTAGAAGATAACAAAATAAAACACAGGACATGTAGTGCTCGCAAGTAGAGCATTCTTCTAGCACTATATATTTTTCAAGAAACCAATGACAAATTTCCAATACTGGAAAAGTTCTTTTCTCCTCTGTCATGGACTGAATTACCATCTTTTTCTCTCCAGTTCTATTTTCCTTGTAACAGCCTTCATGAAAAACAAAATCAACTTGGTTTTGTTTATTTTTTTGAAAAAGATGTTTTTACTGCATGTTTTACCACCTTTGCTAGGGTTTTAGGTCTGGCTTCTAAGCTTGCTCTATCCCACAAGCACTGAAGGTGACAGAATGACAACATTACTAAGGCAAACCTAGGAACTAGTTCAGGGATATGACACTTTCTGGTATAAGGTGTACCAGGAAGCTAGCAATACAACTTTCAAGTCAGTCTGAGAACAGACAAGGAATGCAGCTCAGGTCTGATTTACACCAGTATTGCAGCTTTGCTTTCAAGGAGTTAGCAGTAATCTTCTCTGGTACGATAAATAAGATTAATTCAGCTTCATCTTTGTATAGGAAAATTTCTATTTGTAAATTCATCAAGCTCTACTCCTCTTGCTTCTGTCCCTCATCTACACTGAAGTAAGGGATCCAAGTAGATATTCTCTTGGTGTCAGCTCAGCATATTAACATATATGACAGTAACTGCTTTGCAAAATAATCTTTTTGATCCTGAGATCCTGAGTTCTCAATCCTGTAGTTTGCAGCATGTTTTCCTGTGTATTTTCTGTGTATTTTCTGTGTATTCTCCATACTGAAATGCTACAGCCATCAGGTGGCTTTGCTTTACCAGGATTCATATCCTAGGACTTGACATGATGCAACTAGTTCTCTGATTTTTCTATAAATTTAGTTTTTCATTCCTTTTTTCATGGTCTTTAGTTAGTGGTTACGTTCATGTAAAAGAACTGGAAAGTAGAAACTGAAATACAGGAAACTGGCTTCCATGTCATGGGCATGTGAGGTCCTGTGTACTTGAAACTTCATGGTTAAATGCGTGCCCTGCCATCACAAAGGCTCCTACTGATTGACAAAGAGATTTTTTCAGGTATAAGCAACAAACACTTTGTGACTCTAGATCAGGGGATTGTATATATTACTCTGAATGGCTAGACAAATATGATGTTGCAGTATATAATATAATGACCTGCAGAATAGAATAATAGAATCATAGAATAGTTAGGGTTGGAAAAGACCTTAAGATCATCTAGTTCCAACCCCCCTGCCATTGGCAGGGGCACCATACACTACACACTGTTGCCCAAGACTCCATCCAACCTGGCCTTGAACACTGCCAGGGATGGAACATTCACAACTTCCTTGGGCAACCCATTCCAATGCCTCACCACCCTCACAGTAAAGAACTTCTTCCTTATACACATGCTTTGGTGACTCCTGACAATTTTGAAAGGAGAAAACTATTGAACTAACTTGACCTAAGTAGAGAAACTTAAAAAGAAATAAAAAGAGTGTTTAAAACAGAGGGGGAAGCGAAACAGAGTTAGACAGAAAACACTAGACTGCTATTGATAATTTTTCTGGTTAATTTTTGGAAAGGAAGCAACTGCCCATTGTGAGGCAGAGGAAAACATACGTGAGTACTTTCTAAAACAAAATCGAATGCTGATGCAATAGGGACTACCAACTTAATTCACACCTGGCCCAAGATGTCTGCAGAGGTTAGATGCCTATTCAGCACCTACACACATTCACTCAGGTGAGTTCAGACCCATCTGAGATGAACAAGTACTCTGAGAAGTTGTGTTTGTGAATTTTTAGCGACTAGATGGTGATTAGGAGCTTCTTTTGAGATTTCTTGAAGTTTGGCTTCAAGGCTGAAGTATTAGGTTTTTCCTCTGTCCATTTTGACCTAAAATTTTTTTCTTCTTTTCCTGTTATTAATATTGACCTGATGAATATTAAGAAAAGAATGAATGTCTTTAATGCATGTGGCACTTCTTTCCAAGAAAAAAAGGTATATCATACTGAAGAAACTAATGATATATTAAATTTCAACAGATGATCACATGTTGACAAGCCTATAGGTACTTTAATTTCACATAGTCTCAGGTTGGCATCTGGTCTTCTACTCTGCAGACGATTTTACTGGTCATAAGAGTAGAGTGTAAGCAAATTTGTTACTCTAAATAGGGAGGACCACTTTAAGCAGTGTGTTCGTCCTCCTCACTTTAATTTCTTTGCAATAATATTGGGGTATTTCAGAGTAATGTGTTTCTCACTTGCACAGTTTAAGAGCCTAGTGATTATAAATTCCATCTAATATTATGCTATGTAATATTGCATTATTTCATAAACATTTTTTGGTTTGCTCTGTTAGGGAGTAGCTTATTTTTTTAACACAGTAATGGACATTCATTTGCTGTGAAAAAAAATCCAGCCATTTTCCATTAGAAATAGCGTGTCTGGGAGTAGATTGCCATTCAATTTCTTGGAGTACTATTTCTGAAGATGCATAAAAGAGATAGACTGTCTTACCTGCCAGCAGCCTACTGTAATAAAGTATTTTATATTGATTTGGAATGATGGGAGTTTTTGCAGGCAATGCTGCATAAACAAGTTGCCTTTCAGTTCATATCTAAAAACTGTATCAGACATAGAGCTTGCTGACCTCCCTACCTAATCCTAAAGTTTCCTGAACTCAGACACAGTCCTCTTAAATCAGTGAGAACCACTCTAATGGTTTAAGTTCTTGGTTGATTTGATCTAGACTATGTTGCCTTTACAAGCGAAGCACTGTGAAATACAGAGTTACACGATTAATGCTATATAGCGTATAGTATAAATGCCTCTTTTAAAATAGGAATGCAGTGTATCTCAAAGGTCTCCAAGGTATTCAATCACTCTGTGAGCTATTTTGCTGCACTTGGGAACTCATAATTATGAATGGATAGAACCTGACAAGTCTTGAAAGAAGAGAATTTAATTCTGCTGTAAGGAAACACGTATTGGAAGAAAACTTACTACTTTTGACCTCAGTGTTACATGACAAAAGGAACAAAAAATTCCTGAGGGTTTTGGGTGTTTATTAATGAAAATAAGAAATGAATTTTACTAGCTGAGCTTTACAATTTTCATGAGTAAATACATAATGGAAGACAGTGCAAATACTTCTCCTAGCTATTGCCTTTGTATTATTGCATTAAAATTAATTTTATTCACTTAGCCTGAGATACATAATTTGACCACAAAAACTTTCGACAGGAAATATTTATGCTCTGAATAACTTAGTAAGGAAAAGAATTTAGATTGGTTAGCTTTAAATAATTTAGAGATGATAGTAAAGGATATTGCAATCCAACAATAATTTGAAAAGTAAAAATTATTAGAAATAAATCTTTATGTTTAATCCTATTTTTCTTTCTTCTTGCAGTAATTTGCTTAGGGGTGATGAATTGGGAAATAATTGCATTAGAAGAAAATGGCTGTTAAAAATGCTTGCAGCTTAAGCCGCTTCTATCTTATAAGCTCTACTTTGAAAAACTGGTTTCAAATTAGTAAAAAGATTTATGAAATCCAAGAAGTTTTCCATTTGAGAAAAACCATGTTGCAATAAGCCATGATGAGTCCTCATTTTTTTTCCACTGAGTGAAGGATCACCTCATTGAAAACCAAGGCTTATTTAAAAGACACGCACCCCCAATCAGATACTAAGTTCAATAAAAATCATTATCCTTTAGTGGCCTGGAAGTTGAAAGTATATGAAAGAAACATGCTGCAGGTTACTGCTTGCTGGTAGCTGACAGAGAGTTATATTTTGATTTGGAGAAAAAAACGGTTGTAACTGTACGAAACAAGCAAGGGTTATGTGATCAGTCAGAAAGGTTGACTACAAGTTATTTTCGTTATTGATCATAATTTGTTCAAAGCAGACAAATAGTGATCAATGTAAAATCATCAAATGTCATTTAAATGTGAATGCTCATCAAATTATCACTTAACAGGGGTCATTTTACTTTATAAGTATTAAATCTGGTGGATGTATTTTTGCCTGTCAGATATAGGAGAAATTCCTCTCTGATGTCAAGTCAGGTAAATTATAAATAAGTGAGAATGATAAATCTGAGAAGCATCATCTAAATCTGGGTACTCTCTGAGCTAACCCTTGGTACCAACTTTATACTGTTTCTGTTTGGGATTCTGCCCTGATTTGAGCCAATGACTGAGACTTTGAAGAACATCTAGACTGTGTCTTACCCCCAAAGTTCATTTGCACATTATTTTTTCCTGTGATATGACAGGTGAGAATAGTACACAGTACAACAGAGACATTGTAGTCCAGCAAGAAGCCTCTAAACCTGTGGGATGATATATTGATGTTAAACTTTATGTATTAAAATACCTGCACTGGCAATGAGTGTTTTATACTGCCTCAGGGATCTAATCAGGCAGAGAGGACAGTTCAGTATCTCAGTCTGCAAAATTAAATGACTCAGTAAAAACTTGTCATTTTTTTGTTAAATATAACCACACATACAATAAACAGTAATCTCATATATTTGAGATAATGCAATTGTCTCTTTTAGCATAATAGAACAATCAAGCAGCCTTTCATTACAGCTTGATAGTAGTAGCTGATGCTGATAAGTTTTCCTTTTCATCATAATCACAGAATAAAGTTTATGAGAATACTATCAAAAAGCAGAACTGAACTTTTAAACTTAAGTAGAATATTCCTCCATCAGTTAAGATCTTAGGAGAAGCGAGGATAACTAAAGCAAGACTGACAAACAAGCCTATCAGAAAGTTTAACCTATACTCCTCTCTTCCTCAGTATTTTAGAGACCCACTAATGTGCAGAGTTTCACAACTAGGCTCCTTGATACTTGGTGTATTCTTGAAATACCCTCAGCAATGCACACAGTGCACTGAGATGACTGGTACTGTGCTGCCTTTTTCCATGTCCCACATTCTTTTACCAGCTTGGGGAATAATGATCCTAAATTTATCATTCTTTTCTCACATTCTTAACCATATGTTCACATCCTTTATCAGAGAAAATTTAACAATAAAATCTTTTTATAGCAACCACATCTGATCTTCCAGGACATACTTCATGAGCAACATTTTTCCACATTTATTTCCCACTCCTTTATCAGGTCTATGATGGCAGTAACTCATTCCTATTGCAGTCTATACTTCTTGCAGAACATCTAATGCTCAATAATGTCAAATATGTCATGCTGCACTTTACACTTACCTACAGCCAACTTGGTATATCTACTTATTGTAGGATTTATAGCCCCGGTGCTCAACCAGAAATCCTATTATCCTGTCTTGGAGATTTCCTACTACCTGTCTTTCTATACCGTACTATAACTCATGATCCAGAATACCTTGCTATACCATAACTTGGTTTTAGAATTTGATCCCAGATTCACTCATTTCATCTATCTCGCAAGCAGTTTATTCACCTTGCTTAATAGAAGTAGTTTATTCCACCCTGCTCTCCGAGCCTTTGTCCTCTGACAAAGCCACCCTCAGTATGTTTATTATCATCTTGCAAACAGTTGTCTTCAACCAATGTCAATCTGCACAGAGATAGCTTTTTTTTTTTTTTTTTTTTTTTTTGGCTGAACTTCATGATGGGTTTTATTTTCAAGAGTTTTACTAACTTCCCAAAGCACTTTTTTCCCAACATGGCATTTCATATTGATAGTAATAGTAATAATTAGAAGCTGATAAAGGACTTACTGACTGTAAATCTGAAAGTATTTAATAATAACGAAGATCAGCACAACAGTTCTGAATGGTAAATCAGATTTAACATCCCTGTTTTAACATCCCTGCTTGCCTCAGAGACACTGAGGGAGAGAAAATTATTCTGAATCTCCAGACAAAAACAATCTTTGTTGATGCCCAGATTCATGCAGATGTTATCAGGCAGAAACTGGAATACAATAAGTCTTCTGCCCCTAAAATTTTTTTTGCAGTATTTCCTCCTTTTTTAAAGTATAAACTTTCAGTTTATATCTGAAAACCTAGCAATTTCTGACTTTCCTTCTTTCATTTCTCAGTTCATGCTATTAGATAACTATAAATAATTAAATAAAGCATAGCTGTAACATAACTGTTTTAACTTTTAAATCTGATTGTGTATAAAAATCAAATATGTTGTAACATAAATAAAAAATTTGAGCTTTTTGTTGTAAATCTGCTACCTAACACTGAGCGGCAAATTCACCATGTCATCACTGTTTATTCTGAGTGTATTTTACATGATAGCACAAAAGGATCATATTTTGTCTGCAGCAACAAGGATTTATGTTTCACACTAAGAAAAGTCGTCACAAGTTTTTGAAAAACTACAGTTTTGAGCTTGTTTGCTTAGTGATATTTTTTTCTCCTGTAAGCTTCAATTAAAACTGGCTTCAAATATTTTGTCATTTCACATAGAGATTTTAAAGTGCTATTTCTATTAAGCAATTACTGGAAAATGTCATATTTATGAGGGACCACTATTATCTTAATTGCAAGAGAAAATGCTTAATGATGACACTTGCATTAGCTGGATACTTCCTCTAATTGAAAGAAAGGTAACAACCACCCTTCATGGATGAAATAGTTTATATGTTTTGCTATTACATTAAATCAACCAAATTAAAATTAACTTAACTACAATTTAGCTTCCTACTCTCATGCATTTCTGTTCTATAGATTGATACATGGGCATTCTGTTCAGTATGTTTTCTTCCATTTAAAGGGAGATTATGGAAAAAATAGAAGTGTTATTTGCCACAAGTAACATCAGTTATTGACTAAAAACCTACATAGACCTCCTATCTTCCTCTCTTCAACCCTGGAAGGCTCCTTGCTACATTTTGCTGTGCCTTCTAACTTGTCAGATTTTCTTTCTATTATGGAAATTCTTTACTCATTTTCTTCCTTTTATACCATAGAACCTTGCATTGATCACAGAAATCTGTTTTCCTTATTGAAAGAAAATAAAAAGAAACAGATACCTTTCTGGTCTGATCTGGGGCTGAAGAACTTCATACAGACTCATTACTCCTTGGATAGGTGAATTACACGAAATTTTGAAATCACATCTAATTTGTTGTTTGTTGGACATTTGTGTGTTCTGGAAAGCAGACACTTATCTTGTTACTCTGAACACTGGCCCTCTGAAGTACAGGATGAAAGTTAGATCATCCCTTGGCATCTTGAGCAGTTCCTTTTATGTGTTCTTGATTTACCTTTAATTTCCATCGTGTCAGTAATACAGCTAAGATAATTAAATAAGCAAAATTGTGTGTCCTGTATTAAAGTTACATTACATAACAGTAAATTCCTAATGATTTGAAGAGTGAAAAGCTATTTTGGTACAAAGCATTACTGGAATTAAAGTCTTCTAGTGTAAGTAAGGAGGAATTTTTTCTTTCCTTTAGAATTAATTGTCTTTGTTTTAAATAGCAGGGAAAATTAACTTGATTAAATCTATTAGACCCTTACAACAAATGGAAATTGCCGTCTCAGTCCAAAGTCAATGGACATATTAAACATATATTGAAACTAAGAGCAATCCCAAAACCAGTATTTAAGTAGCGCTAATGTATAACTTCACTAAAGGAGTCAGAGAGATCTCTGATGGCATTCTGCTCTCATGTTGCCTGTAAGAAACGATATAATTACTTGCACTCTAGCATTAATTGTGAACAACCTTGCTGTGAAGTTACTATATCTTTTTTTTTTTTTCTCCCCTGTCCTGTGATATTGGAACAAATCACCATCCAGCACAAAGAAATTCATAATAGCTAAACTAAAAGACATGTCCTTTTTTCTTAATATAACATAATTTATGCATAAATTTTATTTCTGTAGAGAAAAAAGACTGAGCAGAATAGCCCTAACCCGAAGTAGTCTGGGTAGTAGTAGTAGTAGGCAAGCCAGAGTAGACAGTGAGACTGTGAGACTTGTAACAGGAAAAGAATAATGACACATAATACTGTAGTTTCTTCTACTTATGCCCTGTGGCCTTTTGTAGATATTCTAGCAAGTTTAGGATTTTTAGCAGTGTATCTTCTGCTCCAGACTCTTCTTTGTATTAGTGAAGGAGATCTTCTGCAGCTGTTGAACTTGTTAATGCATTTTTTTGATAGATTTTTGCAATATTGATTTCTTTAAAAAAGTAAAATATTTGAGACTTGTACACAGTAGTAGCTGTAGATAAGCCAGGGGCTGGGCAGAAATGTTGCCTAGATGTGCTGAAAGTGATGTGATCTGGGGGCAGTCATTCATGGTTCTATTTTTACTTCATTGGGAAAGGTCATGGAAACCTGAAAAATATAGCTGGAAAATGACAGGCTGCCAGTGGTAATCATGCGAAGAGGACACGTCTTCATGATTGAATGCAACAGAAATTGTGGCACAGCAAAAGGAATGTTGAGTTTGAGAGCAATCTTAAAGTAACTGGTATTACAAACGGAGGGGCAGAAGTGTTATTTAATGCTGGGGAAAATAGGGATACCTTTGAGAAACAAAGAATAGCCAAAAGATGTCATTGCTTCTCTGTAACCTCGCTTAATGATATATCTATATGAATGATGTAAATAAGATGGGTATTTTTGTAAATGAGAACTATGATGAGC
>NW_009916749.1:0-20768 GCF_000696875.1 Nestor notabilis | reverse complement strand
GGAATGAACAGGCAGTGAGACCCGTTTTGAAAGAAACGTTGCTTTCCTTCGCATTTTAAGTTCCTGCTAAAAAGTAGATGCTGGTTGTTAAATGTACTTCTCTTACTCCAGGGGTTTACTCACTCTAATTTAAGCTGCTCTAAGCTCATGACTTAAGTGCATATCATGTATCACAAGAGATCAGTTAGATGAATTGGCTGAATTTTAATGTGGTGGAAGAAGTACCTTTTGTGAGGGTTCCTGGTGAGCCAGTGCAATTGCTCAGATGCCAAAGCTGCACAAATGTTCCTTAGCATCACTTGATCCCATATTTTTCATGGAAGAAAATACTTTCTGCTTAGATATTTCACACCTAATATCACACGTGGCCATAGTACCTGCACTGACAACAGGCCTGAACTTATCATGTTACCCAGTGTGCCAATGTGAAATTTGACACAAGCGAACTATGTAACCTCTGCAATATGACACATTGGAACCATTATCTCAGCAACTCATGATCTCTGCGGAAGGTGAATAAAATGCTGACTGTCAAAAAACAAAACGCTGATGCTAGTCTCAGTTTGGAAAGTACCTTGGCAGCTTTGGCACACATTTGTCATAGGCCTGGAAGTCAAGAAGAAAGTTTTAGAATATTTGGGGGATTTGTCTAGTTTTCCATCCTCAGAATGATACCAATTAGGGAATGAAGAAAAATAATTTGACTATTGCTAAATACTTGGAAATTGTGAAAGAGCAAGGTTTTCAAAGTAAAGTCCACTTCTTCATCTTGCACTGAGGAATAATAATGAAAAAATATATAGGATTTTACTAGTAGGGCGATACAAGAGATAGGTTGCTCATGGGAAAAAGGAGATTCAGATTTCATTTTGGAATATCCTCCATAAGTCAACAGGCTTAAAGAAAGTGACAAATAAATAAATAAAAACACCTAATAAACTCCAGATTCCCAAGGCTGAAGCTGCTATTTTCTTCTCACTTTAGTCTTGTTTGACAAATCCAGGCCTGCTGGCAGAAATGCTGAGTGCCTTTAGCTTAAGCAGCTCTTGGAGGACCTCTTGAAGCACCACTCAGAAGAGGTCCAAAGTGATGGTGTAAGAGAGCTGAATTGCTTTCCTTTGCTTTCTTACTGCTTTATTGAATCATGATTAAGGTGGAGAAAAGATGGGAAAGAACCTGCCTGTGGCAGGCTGGAGTCTAATGCCTCCTTTAGATCTACACCATTCCTTATGAGTGCCACGTGCTTAGTATTCCTCACTGAGAAAGCACGCAGTTACGCGTAGGTGGAATTGCAGTTAAAACCTGCTATGTGTGATTTGTGCTCTGAGCTTTCACATCCCAGTGACAGCCATTTCTGGAAGTATGACATACGCTGTAATACTGGCAATGAATCGCAGGGATCAGTAGAAATATCGCCAGCCACACACTAGACTAGATTTTTGTGTGATATCACAACTTTGATGAAAACAATGGAAACGTCAGAGGACAATGTTCTTCCTAATATGGTTGTAAATGAGAAACCAGCAGAGTAGGTAGAAGCCTGTATGGGATATGCTGTATATTATCAGTGAACTTTTGTCCTGAAAGCATTTCATTGTCAGCAGTTTTACAAGAAACCAGAAGTAATTCAAAACAGTTGGGAAGCTCCTTAATGACCATATTGTTCACATGTTGGGCAAAATTTGTAGTCACACTGAGACAACTAGTGATACCACAGACGTCATTATACAGTGTTACAATATGCTTTTGCCATATTGTTGCCTTTTCAGGTAATAAAAAAAAGCACAAGAATAAGAAAATGCCAAGAAGCTAGCTGAACGTGATGGTTGGTTGGGAGTGTTTTCAGCAGTCCCAGTTGTTTCTGTCCCAGGCAATGCAGTTCTGCAACCTCAGCCTCAAGCTCTCTTTTATCATGATAGCAAAAGTGTCACTGCTTTTCCCAGAGCTGCTTTTGCTTCTTGAGGGCTCACAGCTAATGCTGTGTACAGCGATGTAGAAGGGAAAGATGTGTATACTTGCCTGCTGCTTTCTCTGCTGGCAGCACAATTCCCTGTTTCCCTCTTCTGTTGCTCAGAAGCTTCTGTCACTTTGATCAAAAATGAATCATAAGAAAAAGGCACAGTAATATGAGAGAAAATTTCTGTTTGAATAAGAAACAAGGTCATGACACCACCTGAAATTTCAGAAAAGGGTAAGGTTAAAAGTGAAGGAGAAAGCCTCCAGCTCTGGAACAGTGGATTTGTGTTGTCACAAGAATAATTAGTTGCCAGTGGAAAAGGGCTGTTCTTTTTCATAGGAAATACATTGCACAAAGACAATCCAGACCACACTACTGGTAGACAGGGAGATGTCTGGTGAGCATCAGCATAAGCTGTGAACCTTCATTCACAGGCAGTTACACAGGAAAAGAGGCACCCCAAGATGAAATTAAAGGGACAAATAACATACTAACATAAAAGGGAACCACTTATTTTTCTTTAATGTGTCTAAACCACAGCTTAAAAGAATCTTCTTCAAAGAAATAGTCTTCTTCAGCAAGTCAGTCTCTTTCAACCCAGAGGAACAAACAAATAGATTGTTGCTGTGGTGTTTCCTCTTCTGACCCATGCAAATATTACTGCATTTAAGCTAGTAAAAATACATGAAAATGCATTCTTAAAATGTTTGTGATTATTTGGATGATATAAGCAGGTTTGAAAATGTAAAAGTGAATCTGTACTCTTCTGGCAACTGTAAATATATGCAGATAATATCTTCCAAACTGAAACCATGCCTCAGAATATCTTAAGTAGGTCATGGACATGTTAGTATACACACACATGTATACTGTTGATACAGCATCTGTATGTATGCACATATGTAGAAACAATAATATTTACACCATGAGCAACCATATGGGTCCTTTAATGTTTTGATATGCATCATCAACTATTCATCATGTTCATATTTAGAGTGCATACACTTTAGGATGCTGAATCATCCCTTATGTTTTCTGTGAAACATTTTTATTGGAGAAAATACAATAAATAACAAGAATATTTACACATAATATTATTTTTATATGACATGATAGTTTTTCTGAGGTCTTCCAGCATCTCTGAGAGTTCAATAAACAAGACTGCTCATGAGTTAGTAAGACAAAGATTATTTTCCCTCCAGACTTGGCTCTGAAACAGAACCAAACTAAAACATGATCTTTACAGTGCATTTCTGCATTCTGGCAAGAGATGGCAGATTATAAAGATGTTGATGAGTTTATGTGGGAAGATATCGAAGTAAAGCTGTCTCTGAATAAAAAAATAATGCTTGTCATACAGATAAAACATGAAAATATATTGATAACTGATGATACTATGATCTGTAGACGAAAATGTAAAATAAAGTGTGCTTGTATGGAATAAAAAAATATTTACAGTAATTTCTATTTTTCTCCTGTAACATCAAATCCTGCTAAATAGTTTTAATTTGGCAGTAATGATAAATTCATACCAGATAAATGTTTTGATAGTAATTATTGAGCTTGGGGTATACCAAGATTTTAGGCTGGATTATATGGAGGGAACAAAGATGTCTCAGTTCCTAATTTCAAAACAATGTTGTTTCTCATGTTCCTTTTCTTTCCTTCCTGCACCTTTTAACCCCACACTGACCAAGCACAGCACTTCAAATGTGAGATAAAAAGTACTGTAAAGTACACTGGGCTCCAGTAATTCCCACTGAAACACCATTAAATAAAGAAAAGCTGTCAGGTATAAAACCTGCTGATCCTTAGGGATGACTTGGAGGGCATTTTGCATTTAATAGCTTCATCCTTTGCCAGGCTATAATTCATTTATATTTCTGTCAACAGCCTCATCAGTGTATGGCTATAACTTTCATGCAAATTACTGTTCTATAAAACTTTCTTCACTGTGTGATCTTTATTGATTGATATACAGGAGCAGAAAGACAACAAAAATGTGATACCACATTATTTTGCCCTCTGTTCTCAATAACATGGAATAAAATGACAGGCAGCACCTTTGCAAACAATTCTTACATGCCTTTGAAAAGACCATAAGCTAAAAGGCAAACAACCTTAACCAGCAGAAATTTACAAAGATGTTTTAGAAAGGCACCTGAAGTGAAACATGTTGTTCAGGCTGGGGTTGGTCAGTCAATCCAGCCCTTGCTCTCATGAGTAGCAGGGTTCATATGCAAGGCACTGCTTTGAAAAAT
The DNA here is from genome assembly GCF_000696875.1 of Nestor notabilis. Classification (NCBI taxonomy): domain Eukaryota; kingdom Metazoa; phylum Chordata; class Aves; order Psittaciformes; family Psittacidae; genus Nestor; species Nestor notabilis. The sequence continues at coordinate 16,550 of NW_009916749.1, read as the reverse complement.
GAGGTTTTGCAGGCTCTGAGCACTAGGAAAGCTTTGGCAGTCTAGCATTTACTGGGAGATGCTGACATCAATATGACAATCATTATAACAACACAGGAAGAAACAGGCATTTTTGGCTGTGTACATTAGATTATCTGGGTCACATTGTAAAACACAAGGGAAAACTGAAAATATTTTGAGGATGGTTTTGGCCTTACCCTGAAGGCAATGGCATTTTGGTGAAGGAAGCCCGTGGGAGCAAGGCTGATGCTTCTGTACACAAGTTGTGTAAAAGAAGTGGCAATGAAAGCTGTCTTGTCCCAGTGTGGAAAGCTCAGCTTGCATTGACTGAGTCAGTGTGGCCACATTGGGACCAGCTGGTTAAGAGGGAGTTTAATTGGCTTCGGCAAAATTTGGGAAAAGACAGATGTTGCAGGGCTGGCTGTGTTCCTGCAATGTGATTGTCATAGTGTAATTTCCCACTGGTATGTTCCGCATCCTCGGAAGCCCAATTAACCAACCAAGCTTTACATGCAGCACGCAGAGCTAGGAATGCACTGGTTTTCCCTGGGGCAGCTACTTTCTTGTTTTCTACATGCAAGAAAGGATTAAAAGTTGCCTTTTTCAATTAACTGAACCAGAGCACCAGCAGTCTATATACTAGCAAGGCTTTAAAAAGAGGCTATTCTGTACATTCACAATGTCTTATATCTCCAGTTCGCTTTCAGAATGACACGCTCAGGACTTTTCGTCACTTTTGCTGGGCAGCACATAGCTTTATATCTCACTCAATACTCTCCTCCTCATTCCTCCTCCTGCAAGCAATTTCCAAACCACACTGTTTCTTTAGCTGTACAGCTCTACAATCACTCTTTTCAAGAGCTTAAACCTCTCATCTAGGTGATTCTGCTTACTTTCTTCTCTGGATTCTCCTATTCCCTTTATATCTATCAAAACCAGCTGTACTACAGCCAACTCCACATTTGGCATCCTTTCAATTCTTTAAAGAATTCAGGGAAGATATCAAAGGTGCTCTGCCTTATGCAAGTTAGTCTGTGTACTCTACCTCTTTCACATGGACAGAAATGTATTGAACACTGCATCTATTAAAGAACAAATCTGACAGTAGAAGATTTAGATTATTCCTCTTATTGTCAGAGAAACAGTTTCCTAGTTTTCTCCTACCTCTCCTAAAGACAAGCTGTGTAGTTGAATTTCTTGCCAATCATGATCTGGAGGAAGGTGATTGTTCTCATTTGTATAAGCTCCATCATCTTTGGTCAAGCCATCAGCATTCATTTTCTATGTAAGCCTTGTGCATTGCCAAAGATACTGCAAAGATACTTCTCATTCAATTGACTGGTGTTTTAGAGAATGCTGTTCATTACCACGGGATCCATACTGGAAATGAATTTGATAACCCTTATTCTATGGTACAAGATGTGAAGAGCAGCATTTGAAGACTGATTACCAACACATGGTCAACAATAAGAGTTTCCACTGGAGCTCTGGATGACTTGAAAACATATATGAATGGTCCAAACCTCTTCATCTGTGGAATCCAAAGGTGTTGAGGGAACAGAATAAATCCCGCTCTTTGCAGCAACCCTAGAATCAGGCTCTGCTGTGAAACAGAAGAAAAAACACACAAAAAGTCCATACACATATAAATGGAAGTTATAATGGAGAGTTACTAACTCTCCATAAAATTCATGTAACCAGCAAAGATGATAATCTATCTCTATCCGTTGAAGTTCCAGGCTTACTAAAACACCAAAGTGAAAGTTTTTTATATATTAACTCACAAAAAATGTTCTATTATGATAAGCAGTGAGAGTTGGAGGCTCACAAATAGAAAAGGGGACTTCACTCTAACATGAAGTGTGACATTGGTGCTGTATGTGAATTGTTAGCATTACCAGGTGTTCTCAGATGTTCCCAAAGAAACATGAGTATAGCCATATACATCCTTCCATGTAGGTTAATAGCGTCAGAAGAGAAAACGGTTACTGGTGTATAGATCTGCAGGATTTATGGACATCACAGGATCTTGAATAATTTTCTTTCGCCTAGTTAACACCAAACAGGTTGCATTTAACAAATGCATATCTCCAGGAGAGACATTTAATCTTGATATAAAGACATGAAACAATTACAAATTCACCATTTCCCTTAGGATTTCCCTATAATGATTAATCATCTTCATTGCGAGAAAAATGTCATGCCAGAAATGTCTGGCATTACTTTCTCTCCATATGTTCTTATTATAACCCTACTATATTAATTATCCCCTTAATACATGATTTATTGCTGTGAAGGTATTTGCAAGCAATGATCAAGTCACCTCTCAGTTCCCTGTTCTTGGGCTGAACAGATTGGGTTCTCAGACTCTGACTGCAAAGAAATTTCTCCAGCCTTTAAATTGTTTATGTGGCTTTCATCTAGAGATTTCCAAGCTAGCTTTTTATTATGCAGACACTTAAACTGTACACAGTTTCTTAATATTAGTGTCAGTCATGGCATAGATAAAAATAAATTAGTTTAGTTTCTTATACATTTATTACTCATTTAAGTATCATGTGACTGTCAGTCCTTTTTAGTGCTGCATCACACGGGAGCTTATATGAAGTTGTTTTTTATTAGCAATATGATACCAGGTCCTTTATTTTTTTGAAGCCTGAACTTGGTTTCTAGCACTAAAACCTTATTTAGATGTTTTATTTGAGTGTCCACTCAAATACCAATCTAGTTTATGCATCCTCTTAATCTATTCAGCTTTTTTGCCATTGTGTTCCCCATAGAATCAACTAGCTGGGAAAAGACCTTAAAGATCTTCAAGTCCAACCATTACCCCAGGACTGCCAAGACCACCACTAAACCATGTCACTGAGGGCCTCATCTACATGGTTTTTGAACACTTCCAGGGACTGCGATTCCACCACTTCCCTGGGCAGCCTGTTTCAATGCCTGAGCACCCTCTCTGTGAAGAAATTTTTCCTCATATCCAATCTAAACCTTCCCTGGTGCAGCTTGAGGCTCTTATCCTATTGCTTGTTACCTGGCAGAAGAGACCGACTCCCATCTCATTACAACCTCCTGTCAGGTGGTTGTAGAGAGCAATAAAGTCCCCCCCAAGCCTTCTCTTCTCCAGGCTAAACAACCCCAGTTCCCTCAGCCATTTCTCTTGTGCTCAAGACCCCTCACCAGCTTTGTTGCCCTTTTCTGGACCCGCTCCAGCACCTCAATGTCTTTCTTGTAGGGAGGGGCCCAGAACTGAACACAGTGTTCCATAATTTCACTTGTCTATTCTATTCACTATGGATAAATATTTTAACACTTCTGCTGATTGCTAATGGAAAAAAAAACCACTTTATGATGCCTGGAATAGAAGCATAAAATACTATCACAAGAAAAAAAAAATAGAAACATTAAAAAAACAATACGAGATTAGCTATGAAAATGTTTGCACTTTCCACGGCCTGACTGGCTGTACTGTCTGTTTCTTAGGTTTCTAATTTTTTTGTTTTCTTTTTATTCTTAGAACATTTTTAAACTTTTTATAAATTTTTTAGTTCTCTTTGGCATAGAGGTTGACTTTTTGATTGAGATCTTTAGCTTTGGTTTTTCATTCAGAGCAAATTGATTGCTCATAAGCTATATTAATTATATGTTTATTTTCTCTTCTCCATGTGCATTTGCTAGATACTGATTTCCCACCCCATCAAAACTGCTGCCTTGACTTCAGTGTTGATCCAAGTCTTCTAAATAAGATCTTCCTTAGTCTTGGAAATATAATTCTTAAAGTGGACCCATTTTTTATGGGGTTTTAGCAGCTGTCTAGGAAAAGGGTCATCATGTTTCCTGCAGATACTTTTTTTTATGTTTTTTGTCTCAGTCATCAATGTAATCATTTTGAGCAGGCAGACTGGCTAGGCCTTGTCCATCATTCCTTAAAAGCTATGTATTTGGATCTTACTACTGCAGAAATTCTACCAATTGTAGGAATATCTTCAAGAAAGTAAGGACCACACAAATGCCTGGCAAGGCCTAAGTTATAAACATGCACAACAGAGAAACATAAAAGAAAGCTCAATGTAAACCACAAAATGAACAGCTCGACTGCACTACTTGAAGAGGTTTATTTTTACCTGACTAAAAGCTTGTTCTACTTAAATAAGCAAACCAAACATACCAGTTACAGCCTGGTAACCTACATATAGCTTGAAAACTATTGAAAACAAGCAGAGGCAGAAGGAAAATAAATCACTCCTTTGCCTTAACAGAGCCTACCTAATCCTCCAGTGCTTTCCCTCTTTTTTTTTTCTTCTTTTCATTTTAATTCTTTTTTTCATTCTCTCTTTTGAATGTGTAACCCAGGCTTTTATTTAAAAATGGTTTTGAGCTTAAATATATTCATCTGCCAACAGTTACTTCCCAGCTGAGATACCACCAAGCCTAAATGCTGATTCAACTCATTTAGTACCTGCTCATAATCTAGCAAAGAAAGGTCATATCCTTAGGAGAAGGGCTGTGTTGCTGAGAGCTGCTAAACCCATATGTACCTTCCCTTAAGTGGTGCAGGAAAAAAACCTACTTTCTCACCCCACAGCTTGCTGTCCTGCTGCTCTGTGGTGCTGTGGAGTAAATGCAGCTTCTGCAGTCTGTGGATTACAGCAGGGTAAATTCATTGTGCCTTTCCAACACCTTAAAGCTTAGAACCTATTCCTGGGTTGAAATCAGTCCCTTTAGTAATGTTGTGGGATTGCTCTCACCTTTGCAGTCATGGAAAGTGAGACAGACTTTGGTCTTCCTCTGTGAATTTTAGAAAACTCTAGTTGTTGAAGTAATATTTAAAGCGCTTACTGCAGTGTGTTCTTTTTTGATGCTTGGTTGATACTATTCCCCCCCCCCCCCTTTTCATTTCCTTTTCCTTTCTGTGCCCTTCCTTCCACTGCAGCTCAAGGGATCTGTACTGCATTTTCAGGAGAGGCTGTCTCTCCTGTTGTGTGGAATCATATTCTATCTTAAATAGGAGATATTCATGAAAGGAAACACCCAGAGGTTACTGAGAAGCTTCAGCACAACCTCAGATGCAGCTTCCTTGGTATTAGAATTAGCACAATGTCTAGGCAAAATATGCTAAGTAACTGTAATTGAATGCCCTAGATTTTCCACCAGATTAACAGCTGGGGTGCAAGAAGTATGCATGTAGTCCCAGAGATGGTGAAGCCAGTATCCATTAAAAGTTTATGCGCAGAACAGCAAACATTTCACTAGAGTATGCTTAAAAAAAAAAAAAAAGAAAAAGAAAAAAAGAAAAGTTTCTATCCTTGTCTTGCAGACTGATACTTGACATTTGGTTGAGATCAAGCACAGGAAAAAGATCCTCATCAATCCCTTGTGAGACACAACCCTCACAGCTAACGGAAGACACTGAGCAGGGATGTTGATAATTAGAAGCCTGAGTAAGTACAGCAGGAGCTAATAAGACAACCTGCTACATGTGGGGTGTGTTTAATATGAATAGTCACTGTGCATTCACAGATGCACCAGCAGATGATACTGGAATAAAGCACTTCATGTACCCTTAGTAAGGGTAAAGCTTTGGGAACCTGTATCAAAAGAGACTATTGTTAAGACCGTGTTGCTCAGAAGTAGTACAAAACTTTGTTATTCAATTTCTTTGTGCACGCTGTTTTATTTGCCTTTTGTCATCATGTTGTTGGATTTGTTTTGCTTTTTTCCCTCCATCTAGATCTACACCACTTTTGCTTTTCTTTTTGCTCTTAGGGGCAGCAGCCAGCCAGAGGTTAGAGGACATCCACAGCAAGAACTAGGACTGATTTGTGCTGTTCAATAACCTGGTCTGGACAACTGCAAGTTCTCCCACACCTGGAATAGGTCTTGGGGTCTTCTGTTAAAGTTAAACTCCATAGAAAGACTAGCACAAAGTTGGTTTCATTGAAGTTGCATGAAAAAACAATGTTAGTAGGATTGTTTGGTTTTACCTGATGGAGGTATTTTCCGGTATTTTCCAGTGTCTTCCAGGTATCTCCTAAATCATTCATACTATGAATCAGAAGCTTTTAGAAGCCTCACCTTGAGATTTAATCTTTTGGGTTTTTTTTTTTTTTTTTTTTTTTTTGTCCAGTCTGACCTCTTAAAGCTTAATAATGAAGGAAAAAAAAATCATCATTTAACATATCTGCAAACCACCAGGACTTGGTCATAAAAATGCTTTCCCCATCTTTGACGTTATAGCTCTAGAACTGGATTCAGTGTTGGATGGCTTACTGGCTACATACTAACCTGACTTCTCCTAAGAAGGAATTCTCTTATTGGTTGTGTTTACTTTGCTGACGCCTGCACCCACCAGATTTTCTTGAAAGAAGCTGTAAAATACAGGTTTCACAGGTTTGTATCCAAAATTCCCATCCTAACAGTACTTCAGATCATTTTATTTAGTGGGCATAGGAAATGAAAATGCTGATTTACAAAGTTTTCATGAGTAACAAGAAAATTATTCATTTTGACATGAAATCTATCTTTCACAGAAAAGACCCAATCTTCTGAATTAAATGTAAGTAAGTAGATCGTGAGATGACATTGTTAATATATTTCTACTGAGTTAGCTTTGACAAGAGGATTTTCATTGCAATCTTACCTGCTTTCAGTACTCGTCTTGGTATCAGCTGGCTGCTACAAATAAATCCTTATCTATACTGGTGTTTGGGTAAAGCTCCGCAGAAGCAGTTTCAGCAGATGGGGCTAGTGTGCTTCCAATCTCTGACAGCTGTGCTCATCGTGAGAAAAGATGAGCAAAGTATACAGGGCTGTGGTTAGGAATATGTCAGGGTCAGTGGTGAAGACTTTCTTTTGGCTTAGTGGAAAACTAGCAAGCATAAGAGGGAATTAACTATCCTTTATTGAGCACTGGTGGATAAGAGGAGCTCAGCTTTGTGATTTGGATACCAGTGAAAGCAGCATAACATGGAAAACCCCCCTGAGAAGAATATTGAATACTGCAGTGATCTCCAAAGGTTTTATGTTATTTTGCACTGTTATTCTTACAAAGTGCCATAAAATATTAAAGTATTCAGAAAACGTGTAGCCAATTTTTTAGGCCTTATGGGACATGGTGATCATAGTGGTCTACAGTAAACGAGGAGATGTCTCTGTGGAGTTGTAGTCACTTAATTCAAGCCTGTACTGACCTGAAGAACATAATTCAGTTGTGTTCTGTGACAAGGGCTTTGTTCATTGGAATTTATTGAGTCTTTAGAGTAGGGAGATGCTAGAAGCACCCCACTTCACAGCAGAGTGGTCATAAAATGCTTGCCAATTAGTAACAAATCAAACCTGTTTTCCACTTCTTAAACCATGAATTTCCACACTGAAGTCCAAGTTTCCTATCTCCAGAGGTGCTAGGACAATTAGGGTACAGGTTGCAGTGAGAGGTCATCAAAAGTTCATATTAATTAAAAGTTCTCTCCTTTTTACTGCTAAGCTAATTTAAAGGGCCCATTCCTGCAAAGGGTGTTCCTGCAACGGTAGCTCTTGCTGTGTGAACACCCATAGATGTCCAAAGGTCAAAAATTTAGGAGAAAAGGATAGGTTCTTGGATATAATGCACAGGTATGTGGCACCTATAATCCGTATAGAGGTCTATGGCCATACCTGGCATTTCTTCCTAGGCAGAAGGCTGTGAGCTGCATTGAGGTGTGTATGTAAGGGAAACAAAGAGATCATGTACCTACACCAGCAAGTCTGTCTTTACTGTGGCAATTGTTATGGGTCCAGTTCTGAAGTTCAGTGGTTTTCATTCAATATACTAACAAGCACAGAAGGTGGAAGCTTGTCACAAACCTCTGTTTCAACACAGTGTTGGAGGTCAGCAGCAGATAAAAGATGCTCAGAGATCTCAGCCAGTTTTTGGAGTTGTCCTGTCTTCGATAGACCACCTAAGAGACTTGGGATTCAATTTGCATATCCATATGTGCAGGCAGTGAAGGCAAGGCAAGAAAGAAAGGTTCAGGAAACTTTCCAGTCTGCACAAAACTTCAGGATTTTCTGTTTTTGACATAACTATTTGATAGCAAAATGTACAGATGTTGGTGGTAGTGAGTGGATGTGCTCTGCCTCAGGATGGGCAAGGATTCACCCTGTTCATGCTCCTGACAACTTTATTTCAGTGAGCTGGGAAGAAGAGTTATGTGCTATTTCAACAGAAGTTAATATGTGGTATCAGTGCTATCACGTTGTACCTCTGCAGTTCTTACACTGTGATTTAGTGTAGCATGTTATCAGGGCAGTGTGTGAAAGTTTCAAGCCGTCATTGGTCATTGTTACAGCAGCATAACGCTGACAAGCAACTGATGGAAAGAAAGGTTTTATTGCCGTAATGTTCTCTCCTCCTTGCCTGTTTAGGGCTTCAGCTTCTGTACTTTAGTGACTCCATGTGCTACTGAATTCTTGAACAGTTTCCCTGGGTATGACGTAAGGCATTATTTTGTTATCTGCATGCCTGATACTGACAGGACAATTTTACTGTAAATTGCCTACTGCAGCAACAAACTGAGCCATGGTTTGCACACGCAAATATAAAGTTGTTCTGCTATTGAATTCACATTGTTTTGATTTCATGACCTAATTTGAATTTAGTTGACTTTAAAAGATTCTTTTGTGCAAATTGTCATCTAGTGTTAGTATTTCAAGACTTTGTTTCATACATCTGTAAGATTTTATCAATCCTGAAACCTTACTGAGGATTACTGCTCTTGGGTACTGGGAATGTAGTATAAAAACATAGGCAAAAGAATTAATCATCTATCAGAATCTCCTCTGTTTTCATGTAGCCAATATTAATTACATAGAGCATACATCCATCACCAATTATACTTGAAATGTAATTTCCTTTAAAGGAGTAAACACTATAAAGTGTTGCTTAATTTTCCTTGTTACAGAATGCTCAGCTGAATACTGATGCTAAACTCCAACTGTAAATCCAGAGATCTGGGGGTTGTCACACATCCCTGACTGAAGTTCTGAATTGTGTCACTTGCAGTTGCAGTTTCTAGAACAGCACTTGTGCTCATCTCTTTTTGTAAATTCCTTGAAATCAATGGATACAAAGCATCTAAAAGTTTGGTTTAACATTGCAGCATTATCTACAAAAGAACATGTCCACAGCTACCTCTTTTGCCACGAATGACTCGTCTATGTGGAAAGCTGGTGCACAATAACTTACAGTGTGAACTTACAGTGTGATTTACTTTGCACTAGCTCCAGGTGAGGGCATTCTCAGCGTAACTATCCATTTTGCCTAACTACAAGCGTCCCCAGGTTTCTGCACTGCCAATAGAGAGTCTCAAGCAAAGGGAGATTCAGAGCATGTAAATTAGACAAGTGCTGTGATCTTCACTCCAGAAAAATCTCTTTTCCTTTTCCCCCCCTCCTTCCCTCTCTTCTCTTTTCCTCTTCCTCCCCTACCCAGCCCCCCCTCAATGAGTATGAAAAGAGTTCAGGGAGGTTAACTTCCAGTTCAAGTGATGCGATAACTTTCCCTCTCACCTGTTCTGCCTCTTACTGCTGTTTGCGAGACAAATTCTTGCAGTTTGGAATTAATTGTGTGTGCTCTAAGGGCTATACTCATGGGCCCAGACTCGCTCTAATCCCTGAAATTGATTCAGAACAGGAGACAAAGATAGGTGTAACCAATATGCTTCTGCTTCTCTCTCTCTCTCTCCTTCCCTATTAGAAGTGTTAGCAGACTCTTCTTCCAAGCTTAAAGTTAATCTCTGTGATGAGCAGATAAGGGAGTGGCATGAAGGAACTCACAATTCACAAACTCCCTAACTCATAGCACTCTCTAACTTCTTCAAGTTGTGAAGTCAAAGAGATATGTAGTTTAATAACAAAAATGCTGTCCGTGTAGAAATTCCCAGAAAGTAAACCAGGACCAAAGACTCCACATCCACTTCTGGAAGTTGTAGTACTCCAAGTATTGCCAGGAGAATACTTCAATAAGCCACATGTGGTATTATTTTCCCAGTGGTAATACTTAATGAAACGAAAAGTACTTTTGGTCTTTACTATTGTGAAACTAGGTACTGTGCATTTACAACTGACATGACTATTGCAATGAAATATCATCATCTTACTCATGCCATGGTTTTAAACCCATATGACCCACCAAAACTGCATTATGTAGAAAAATAACTTTAAAGGAAATGGGGTCATATAGCATGGCCAACAACAACACGAGAGGCAGAGTCATGCAAAGACTAACGTAGGAATTGCAGACTTTGCTAATAATTGCTTTCTGTCAGGTTCATGCAGGAAACAGAAAAGCTGTAAATCTATTGCAAAGACAAGTAGAGATGCTGTCTTTCTGAACACCACATAAAATGTGATGACCTACAGAAGAGATCTGAATTCTGGGCTGGCAAAGAGATCTCACCCTCTTGACAATGTTAGTAAAGCACTCATCAAGGACTGGAGTACTGAAAGAAGTATGTGATGGAAAAGAGATTCTATATTTTATCAGCTATGGTTAAAGAATGCATCAATTAATAACTATTGAACAAAACTCAGAACATCATGTAATAATACCTTCCTTTGAATTACCCCTGCACACAAGTTCATGAACAATCACAGTGATGAATCAGATCTAAATTAGTCTTTCCAAAAGCAGGCTGGGCGGGAAGTAGAAGAGGGAGAATGAGGTTTAGCTGTTGAAGTTGTTTTGGTTCTACCTTAATAGGGAACCTACTCCTAACTTCCTTGTGTTCTAATAGTTGTGAATGACAAAGATTGATTGTTACAATGTGAAAGGATTTTTTTTTGTCCCATATATTCTAGGATCTTACATAGTAGGTTTTTGGTATTAGCTATGTTAATATAAACAATTATTAATAATGGAACTAAGAGATCAGTCTATAGCAAGATAAATCCCCTCAGCCAAATACAATCTGAATTTTGTGGATTGTTTCCTTTGAAGTTAGCTGAAATTTTTTCTGTAGTAATTTTTAAACATTTTCTCTCCTAGTGTGGATGTTTCATTTTTTTGTTTTGCATACATTGATTTCTTACCATTCTCCCTTATCTTTGCTGATGGGAAAATAGGCAGTAGAAACGCTTTCTAACTTTCTTCTTTTGTATGTAACATCTGTGTGTGGAGCAGATGGAAACTGTCCTATGCAATGTATTTCATGTGGCTGAGTATTCATGGCATGTATATCTTCTTTAAAAATCAGAAGTTTTGTAAAAGCTGTAAGGGTTTGAATTTGGTTTACAGATTATTTTGCCTGGAGATTTATTTGGATTAACACACATACATGCACTTTTTTCTTGGTTTAAGGCTTAACAAAAGGTAGAATGGATGAGACTACATGAGGCTTGGCTCCCTCCCCTCTCTGCAGTCCCACAGGTCTGTGTCAGGAGGCTTTGTAACCTCAGACACACCTTCTCCTCTGCTCTAGGGAAACTGTGTATACCTTCAGTCTCATATTATGAAAACACCCCTTCAGATGTAGGGACCTATGTAATGTACAGAAAATCAACATCCCTCCCTCTCTGGTCAGTTTTACAGGACAGGGATGGAGACATATAGGACTGCCCAGGTCGGTGGGGAGTATAGAAAATAGAAAGCCGCTCATGTAGAAATTAAAGGCCATCCTTGCTGTCTTTAAGGGCAATATTTTGCCATTTTGGGATGTCAACCTTACAAAAACGTCACACTGGATAGAAGCCATCAGCAATAATGTTGAAAAGCATGTTCGACAGGAGAAAAGAAAGCACATTAAACTCCTCACAGCACAGAAGAATGTACTGATGAGAGGAATGCTGTTTTCATCTGTGCAGTGACAGAAAAAGTCTCAGAGGCTCTTGCTGCTCTTTAGAGTCTCAAAGACAGCACTGATTAAAAAAATAAACTATTCTGAGTGCCACACTATTGATGAAAACAACACCTGGAAAGCTCATCTCTTGATTGTGTCACAACATATGGTGCTTCCTTTATTATGTTGAGCCAAAGGGGTGTTGCAGCACTTATGAACAAAAAAAGTTGTAGAGTCTGGAGATGAAGACACTGTTTTATTCATTAGCAATCTCTTATTGCACACCTCCTTAAAATGGAGCATGTCATAGACATTGATGTTAAATCTATGAAAATCTTCATACTCAGAAGTCTACTCCTCTGGAAGACCATGAGGCTGAATTTACAGCAATTCAGTGGTAATTAGGGGTGCAGACCTAAAGCACATTTGGGTTGGTTTGTTTTGTGGGAGGACTTAGATATATTTCTGCAAAAGTGGAATAAAGCTAACACTATTTATGAGGTACTGGCTGGGACTGCATGTGCTGTTTCAGCTTTTTTCATATCTCAGTGAAGTGAATCAGAAGCTGTGCAGTGCTGGAAGTTCCTATCTGCCCTAATTGACTGTATGAAATCTTTGAAGGGAAATCTCAAAATACTGCAGAAGCATCAAAAGCAGAGTGATACTGACAGGTTGCAGAGAAGGAGGAACTAGTGGGGGAAAAAAACTCCTTCAGGATGTGAGAAACAAAAGTCTTTGTCCAAGTCCTCAGAGATGCTAGAGCTCTTCCAGGAGCAATTCTTGGATCTGCAAGCAAGCACTTATTCCTTTCACCTGTGACCCAAGAAGTGCTCCAGAGATGTGGAGGTGCATATTTTTTACCTCAAGTGAACTGTGAAAACAAAGAAAACATAACAAGAATGATGTCTTCCCATTTTCCATGAAAACTTTTTTTATGAGCCTTCCTGACTACTGCTGGCACTTCTAAAATATTATGCTTTCTCTTCAAAGCATACCCGTATGTGAGCAAATATTCTTAAATATAAATATTAATAAATCTACTTTGTGATCATGACAGACCAATGGTCACTTTATATCAGTCATTTTCATTATGGCAAGTTTTAAACTCATGTCACCACTAGTAATCAGCAATAAAAATCTGCTGTGCAAGTCCCAGTCAACCATAAATTGAATAATGATACTGAATTCTCCTTTGTGTATATATGAATATGCACAAGAATATACATCTGTGAAACTTTCTGAAGTCTTGTATTGCAGATGGGACATTTTTCTATGACTTGGAGCTTGGTACCCATTCAGTATATCTCTTTTGAATAAATTTACAGGGGGAACACCTGAAACAGGTGTTTCTAGGGTAACAGTCAGATTTTACATATGACCAGTGATTCTGGATCTTTCCTCTTTTTGGAATGCCCCAGATAAGAAAAAACATAAATGGATCCTATTAGCAAAGAGTGAGTGAACATCAGGAATTCACCTCATCTTCTCCTGGAACCTAGTTCTCACAGCACTGATTTTACAATAGATTAGCTACTCTAAAAGTAATGTGTATGAAAATAAGAAAAATGTATTGGAATTTCCTAAACAACATCCTAGAGGTATACCCCTTGATTTTTAGCACACAGAGTTACTGACTCTCTGGAATGACTATAGCTTTTATTAAGGGAAAAATGACCGTCCTAGTTTCAGCTGGGATAGAGTTAATTTTATTCCTAGTAGCTAGTGCAGTGCTGTGTTTTGGCTTTAGTCTGAGAATAATGTTGATAACACACCGATGTCTTACTTGTTGCTCAGTAGCACTTACCTTGATCAAGGTTTTCTCAGTTTTTCATGCTTTTTGGGGCACAAGAAACTGTGAGGAAGCAGCTACAGGACACCTGACCCAAAGTAGCCAAAGGGATATTCCATACCACAGCACATCATACCCAGTATATAAACTGGGGGGATTTACCCAGAAGGGGCTGATTGCTGCTCAAGAATGAACTGGGCATTTGGTCAGCAGGTGGTTAGCAATTGTATTGTGCATCATTTGTTTATTCTTATTTTTTTTCTTCCTTCTCTCTCTTTATTTTCTATAATAATAATTTTACTTTTATATAAATTATTAAACTTTTTATTTCAACCTACAGGTTTTTACATTTTTCCTGATTCTCCTCCCCTCCCCATCCTACTGTGGTGAGTGAGTTGCTGTGTGGTACTTAGTTTCCGGCTGCGTTTAAACCATGATAGACTGTGACAAAGAATGCTACTTCTAGACATAAAGGAGCTTTCTAACTTGCCTGCCACAGTTTCAGTTGGCTTACTTAGGATATCTTCCACTTTTTCAGAACTGCTTGCTTCACAGTTTATTTCCTTTAGCCAGCAGAGCTGTTGCAGTGGACTGCTGTCCATACCTTCTGCTGTTTTTTTATTGAGGTTATTTACACTTTAATAGTGCCATCTGGGAGTGGGGGTTGTATGGTATCTGGCTTTCTAAAAATGTTTTTCCACCTTGCTGTTTCCTTTAGCTTTAGGAACAAGGCAGAGAGGGAGTTCTGAATTTTGCATGTTCTGCAAACTTCAGGTTCCTTAATAGCAAATAAAGCCCACTGTCTGTAACAACACTCTGGAAGCTGTGCCAGGCAAGCTGAACTGTGCAGGTTGGGGTGACCAGCTGCAATTTTATGTCTAAGACTTTTTGCCGGTCATACCGATGCTCATGGCCAAACACAAGTTTTTCCTTACATACATACAGAAAAACATGTACATGTATGTAGATGTTATATTTGCATACCATCTATATGCATACTTCTAGTTTAGTCGGGTATGTTACCCACTGAATCAAGACAAATCCCCTTTGTCAGTTTGAGAGAGAGACAGCTAGATGTTTTGAGGTTGAGAATTTGAAAACCTCTTCATTTATGTTTGTTGTGCAAAGAGCATAATGAGTCTTGGCTGTGCCTCCATCCTGGAAAATACTAAAGGCAGCAACAACTCTACGTCACGTATATCCAGCAGTTATTAATGAAAAATAAATTAACAATGGAACAAGTCCAAGTTGTGATGATAGTTCTGGCTCTAGGAAATGGCTTTACAGTAGTTTATCACAAATACATATCTAAAGAATGAGTGCTCAGAATGTATTTCTTTAGGTATTACAATCCTAAAGAGTTGCTTTAAGAGACAGGGTTTTTTATTTTATTTTTTGTGGGATTTTTTGTTTTTATTTTTCTTCGAGAAATAACATTTTTTCTTTCTTTCTTGTCATCCTAAAACTATGATATATTTTGAAGCCTGAGTTTTCTCAAAAATGGGAAGAGCAAGCAGCTAACACTTAAAACTGCAGTGTGCAGTACCTGTTCTTTTGTGCAAATGTGACTGCAGGGCCAAGAGCATCTTCGAGCTGAAGAGACAACTAATTAAAGCACACCGCAAGTTCCAGCTCCCTGCCTTATAGTTATCTACCTTCTAAAGTAAACAGTGTATTTGCTAAATACAGCTTGTTACTGCTTCACTGGAATTTGTGACATGCTGAAGCAAAAGCTAGAGGGCAAGTGGAATGAATTAGCACCTGTTTGGTCCTTGGATAGCATGAGTTTACATACTTCTGGAGAATAACAAGGAATAATGTTCTGCAGGATTTTGCCTGAGTACCTGTTGTGCTGGCGAATTAGAGGAGTGGAGCTCCAGGTTTCTCAGAGCTACTCCTGTTTCACACAGTTCTGTTGGGAAATTTGCAACTACCTTGTTTATGTCTGCTTTTTTCCAAACAAACCTTTAAAGACAGTGGAATAAAGTCAACAGCTCATCTGAGCAAAGGGGTGATTCAGGATCTAATGTCAAATATTCACATCTATCACTGAATCAAGTGTCTCATAAGGAGAAGGTGAACTGTCCTACTTAAACATTTACACTTTCTGAAACAAATAAAAAAAATCAGTAACTAATTGAAAAAAACCAACCCAATCCCCCCAAAAAGAATTAAAAATTCTCCCAGAAGCAAAGATAGTGCTTAAACATATTGAACAGCTGCAGCAGTTTTCTGGTTTTCATATGTTTCAGTCAAGTAATAGGATGCTGTCTCTAAGGAACCAAGTTACTGCTGGTATGTGGAGCTAGAGAGGGGACAACCTGGTGCCACTTTGCTCTTGGTCAATTGTGTGACCAAGCGGACTTCAACCATCCTGATATCTGCTGGAGAGATGGGACGGCCCGGCACAAGCAATCCAGGAGGTTCCTCGACTGTGTGGAAGAAAACTGCCTCTTGCCAGTGATAGAGGAGCTGACAAGGAGAAGTGCCATGCTTGACCTCATGCTCACCAATAGGGAGGGGCTGGCTGGGAATGACGCTCCAGGGCAGCCTTGGCTGTAGTGACCATGAGGTAGTTGAGTTTGAGATCCTCAGGACAGTGAGAAAAGCGTGCAGCAAGCTCACTGCCCTGGACTTCAGGAGAGCAGACTTTGGCCTCTTCAGGAACCTGCTCAGTAAGGTTCCATGGGATATAGTCCTAGAGGGCAGGGGGGCCCAAGACTGCTTGTTGATATTCATGGATCACCTGCTACATGCTCGGGACCGTTGCATCCCAAAGGGCCAGGAGACCTGCATGGATGGATAAGGAGCTGCTGAGGAAACTTAGAGGGAAAAAAAGAAGCTTACAGAAAGTGGAAGCGAGGACAGATGGCCTGAGAAGAATACAGGAACATTGCCCGGGAAGCCAGGCAATGTTAGAATTAAATCTGGCAAGGGATATTAAA
>NW_009916748.1:113210-152643 GCF_000696875.1 Nestor notabilis | reverse complement strand
GGGTCCTCCCCCCGGGCCGGGAGGTCCCGCACCCCGCTGTGCCGCCGCTTTCCCGGGCTCCCGGCGGCAGCGTTTCTGCACAGCGAGCTGACCCGCAGCGGTGGTTTTAAAAAAGAAACCCTTCCCGAGCAGAAGTTTATGGAATTGCGTTCTCCGCTGCCCACTGTGCCAGGCGGGACAACGCTGAGCTGCACCGGGGATCCGCAGGCAAAGCTGAGGCAACGGGAGATTTGGCATTGTTTTTTTCCACAACTGCCTAGGTCCCATAGACATCCAGTGGAACAGAACACGTAGGTCACTTGTAAAAAACATTCTCCATTCAAGTCCTTTATCGCGCTAAAATCAAAAGTGCATTGGCCAGTGTTGTGTCCTAAAGCTGCAAAGTAGACACAGAGGCTGGATCTGAACTTCAAGGTGTAGTGAGGGTTAGAGGAGTGGGGAAGCCCTGCTTATTCAAGAGTTCAAGATTCAACTTGAATCTTCACTTCAAAAGGGTAGGAGATGGTGGAGGCAGAGGTTTGGTTCAAGTCTGTCTTTAGTTGGTGCAGAAGCTTTCCCTGAGAAGGAGCCTCAGACTTGTGAAACTTGGAGACAGATCAGTTCAACTGAAACCAGCTGGTTGCTGTTGTTGATCTTGCTAGCCAGTTCCTAATTATTTTCATTTAAACAAAGAGCTTTGCTTCTTCCTGGCTCGTCTGTTCTTCTTACTTCTTAATTGTAGAGAAGTAAAAAAAAAAACAAAACAGGCTTTGACAGTAACATTGTTTCACAGAACAAACTACAAAACAGATAAAAGCCACCCCATATGCTTCTGGTCATGCAAATCTGAGATCAGATCTGAGATACCCTGATGGCATGCTTCTCTAGCCCCTCAGTCACCAAAGGCTGAGGAAACAAGTCCTCTCATCCCTGAAGAGTGGTGGCTTGTAGATTCTGCCTGTCAGCCTTCATGGGGAAAGGAAGAGGGGCCAATACGTAACACTAAACTTGGTTTGTGAGCAGTAGCACACAGGAGTGACTCGATGCATATCTCCACCAAAGTAGTTTGGGCTCTTCCACTAAAACACAGCCACACTGAAACTACTCGTCAAAAGCAAGGACTCAGTGACCATGTGTCTTTCGCTACACTTCCAGCACAGAGGGAACAGCCCTGACACTGACAGGTTTCTGGCTCCTAAAAGTATAATTTGTTACTCTTGACAGTGCCGTCAAAGTGCTTTGCAATGTAATATGGTAGACAACAAAGTCCAAACATAGCTAATACTTGGAATTGAACTGGTATAAGCAGAAGTGAACTATTTTCAAAATACGACTTTTCAAAGCAGACTTAAGCCAGCAGTAACCTTCCCTGAGCCCCTACAGGCTAGTGAGCCATGCAGGTGAAGGGTGTCAATGAATCAAACAGCTAAAACATCAGGATGGGGGCAACTAAGTGAGCTGGTTGCAAATAGGAGAGATGTATTTAATGATTAAGCACAGTGCAAAGGAATCCTCAAGTCTTTGACTCACTCTCCTCATCTTTTCCATAAATAGTTTCCTTTTCAAAGCAAAAGCAAGACTAAAACTGTTGTGGTGAGCTCCACCTGAGTGGCTACATCATGCTATACTGGGAAGGCAGGAGAAGAAAAAGAGTGATTCCTCTCTTGAAGCAGTAATCTGAACTCTAGAAATTCAGTGCTCTGTTGGCACACAAGCCTGCTCTCAAGTTGTGAAGGAGTCTCCTGTGATGTCAAGGAGCCCATTACAAGGGTAAACCTCATGCTGGGGCTGATCCAGTGCCTGCTGAAGACAAGAGGAACATTTCCACTAGTGTCTGAGAGCCCTGAATGAGGCTTTTCCTTTCCACATAAGAGGTAAATGACCTACTTCCTCCAAAATCCACCACTGGTCCTGCTCCAAAGACAGTGGGAGGATAGAGTCCAATGGACACTGTTTTTCTGCTTTATATAAAGCATCACCTGACACTGCTCAACGTAAGATGAGATGAGATCACGTTAGAAGCATCAGGAAATTTCCAAAACTCTCCCCATTACTGCACTTGTACAGCTACACCAATTGAAGCTGCAGGAGGAAGACAAGGAGATGTGTTCCCACTGATCAGACAACATGAAGCATGCAAAATTTGGTATTTCCTTAGAAAAAGGCATGTCCCCAGAGGAAAAGTAGGAGTCTTAGGTATAAAATGCCAATGTTTGTATGAGTGTAAACAGCCAGAAAGGGATCAGAGACTCCATGCTTCTTTAGGTTCTTGCATAGGCTTCCATCATTGCTGTATCTGAGTTCTGTATTTTCTCTTGGGTACTTTTTGGCACTGTGTTCTGCCTAGTTTTGAATTAAGCAATGATTCTTTGGCCTTTTATTTTGGGACTCTATTCCACAGCTAATCCTAGCCAGCTTTTTCAAACAAGAAGTTCACATGTCAGGAAAATGACATAATTGTTTTTCTTTACAGTTTTTCATGATATGTTCATAATTTCAGTAGAAGTTTGTGTTTTTCATTTACCCAAACCACATTTTTATAAATGAGTTATTAAATATTTACAGCCCAAGTATTTATGGGAACCCCAAAAGTGTTGAAATGCTTAAACTTACTGCTTATTTACTGAGCAGTACAACCTTCAAAATCTGATCTTATTTTGATGGCAGAGGCAGCCATCTTCACATCTGCCTGTAAAGCACCAAGGTCAGGTAACTTCAGCAAGTAATAACTGGAGTTTCATGCCTGGAAAGCTTTTTTGTGCTATTCATCCTTAATTTTAAGTTTCAACACCCTGTTCTACTTGTGTGCTTTCTACAATCTAAAATGATCTCTTCCTTTGGAACTTGCATGAGTTATATGCACAAACATCATGCACAGATAATTATAGTAATAATCTAGGCCATGCTTCGCAGTAGTTTCTTAAAGCCATTTAGAAACTCCTCCTTCATACAACTTATTTTCTCCTTCATAAAGAAAAAATAATGTCTACTTGGAAAAAATACACCACTCTGTGTATTTGAAATGAAACCAAAATAATTATTGTACTATTAATTTTCATAGGGTTCTTCTCAAAGACCTGCAATGTAACTAATTTAGTGGATTTACTTTAAGTAAGATGCTACAGTTCACCAATCCATTTCATGGCTTCATTGGAACCGTAAAAACAGTGTCTCTGTCTCCAATACTCCTTCAGAAATAACATGGAAATACTTTACTTGCTTATTATGAAGATAAATATATGTTTGTGTTTCAGGAGCTGATGTCAGACAAAACTCTGCCAAAATGCTCATCTCCTTTGTTAAAATGTTCCTAGCTGATGTGCTAGAAAAGTGTCCAGAAATGAAAAAATAATTCTCCCAGAGTTGCAATTCTCATTAGTATTTGAGTACAGTATATTCATACAACAGAAAGCTTAATACTCACATTTTAGAGGACATTTCATGCTTTGCAGAGTGCATTGCAGAGCATGCTCGCTCACTGTTGAAATATGGTGCTCTCTTTAGTGGATGCCATCGGATCAGTAGATTACACATTACAAGACATTTAGGAAACACATTGCCACAATATAACTGGTCAAAAATAGATCAGTCTCTGATATGACTAACAAGAACATTCTTAATGTACATTAGGAAGGAAATAAAATGAGTGTTGTTTCCTATGCCTCAGAAAACCAGTCCAACATAAATCAGTTAGGTCAGGAAAGAAAAATCTTCCTCTAATGAACAGCTACGGACTTCTTTCAACCTTCACCTATACTGGCTGTTGTAGGAGTAAAGCAGAGACACAAACAACTGGCTTAAGCTAGCTTGATGATGAACAGAAAAACGTGAAATGAAACAATCATTTGTCCCAATATAATCTCATGCCATATTTTGTCATGCAAATGATGCCAGTTTTATTTGAATTTGTAGTCAGAAGGACTAATCTGACAGATTTAGCCTGGGCTTGAGATGACCTTTTGATAATGGCAAGAAGAATATTAACACAGAGGACATGGAGAACTGCAAAGCGAGGAGCTGGTTACAATCAGATAGGGATGTTAGTAGTCTTTCAGTGATCATCTAGGCAATAGCATCATGAAAGTTTTGCACAAATGATATTAAAAAGAAGTAGACAGAAGCATGCACATTGAAATTATGTGACCTTAGAAAGTTAGCATAAGATTGGGACAGCATGTGGGAAAAACTGAGGACCAATTAACAAAAGTGGAGCAGAACTTAGTAAAGCAAAGTCATGTACCTGGGGATTAGTAAGAATTTCTTTATTAAGAATTTGACAAAGAAGGGAAAATGCTCAAGTTTATTGTTTAATTTTAAACTGACATATAATCACATGTGGAAGTATCATAAGAAAGGACAACATAATTCTGGGCTATACCAAGCAAGGTATATCCCAGTCAAATCTGGGAAGTACTGTGACTACTTCACAGTACATTGGAGAGCTTCTTTCCAGACACTGCCTATAATTCCAGTTACCCACATTAGAAAAAGACATAAAAAATTACAATCAAAACTGAAATTTGAACAGGAACCAATGCAGAGAAGGGCTACTAAGGTGAACAGGGAAGTGAAGACACTACTAAAGGAGACTAACAGAGCTTTGCTTCTTCAGTTCGACAAAGCAAAGGCTGAGGCACCAGATAATTGCTTTCTATATGGAGTCAGGAAGCAAGGGCTAGAGAAGAAAACACTATTTAAACTTAAAGTTGGCACAGGAAAAAATGGGCATAAAGTGGCTATTGAAACAGTTTAGCTTGGAAATCCTAAGAAGAATGCAAATCGTTGGAAGAGCTGGTCATGGAACAGCTTTGCAAAAGACATTCTTAGCTTTTGCTCCACACTAGTTTTAGACTAACATTGTTCAGACAAAAGATTATGTGAAATCAGTGAGGTGTCCACTTCAGCCCTATCTTCTTTGTTAACAACAGCAAGAATACTAGAGGAGACTCACTGAAGGAGGGCCTCAAACCAAATTAAATATTCACAGGCAGACAGATGTCAGGTTCTAAGAGCTCGTTAAATTGCTGCATACTGAATGGATGCCATTAGTTTACCTGCTGCGGACTTGCACACTGGGACATGTGCTGTTGTGCTGGTATGGAGGATTCTCACCATCTTTTATCTCCTCTGCAGATGTTTGTGAGGCTTTAAACGTGACAGTCTCTCCGGGACCAACAGTGCGATACTCTGAGGGAGATAATGCTACCCTCTACTGCCACATTTCTGAAAAAAGAAAGACAGACAATTTGCTGGCTGTGCGGTGGGTCTTCGCTGCATCACCTACCCAGGAGTATCTGATGATCAAAATGACAAAGTTTGGATCTGTCCAGTATTATGGAAATTATACTCATCATTTCCACAAGCAAAGACTTCATCTTCTTAAAGAGAAACATGGAACTATGTACAAATTTCTTATTCTAAGTCTTCAGCAAACAGATCAAGGACATTATATATGCAAAGTCCAGGAAATTGGCAAACACAGGAATAAGTGGACAGCATGGTCAAATGGCACAGCAGCTACTGAAATAAGAGGTGAGAGACTACTGATTTCAATTCTCCCATTTTTCTTGTCCCATGCAGCCTTTTAAAATTTTCTTTCAAGTTTATCCATAGGACATCCCTAAGACATTTGAAGTTAGGTTATTTTTAAGTGTTACATGAAGATATGAGAAGAAAACCTGATACTCAACTTCTTTACTTACACATTACAATTTAAACATTATTCAGCCCATAATAAAATGCAAAGAAGTGAGAAGGTTGATAGATTTGTCTATTTCCTTTGCCTTTTACCAGAATAACAGTAATTAAAACTCCTTTGTATTGAACTACAGGTTTGTGGTGGGTTGACCTTGGCTGATTGCTGGCTGCACACCAAGCCGCTCTATTACTCCTCTCCTCAGCAGGACAGGGAGAGGAGAAAATAAGATGAAAACAAGGTCAAGATAAAGGCAATTTAATAAAGTAAAAGCAAAGGCTGTGTGCAGAAGCAAAAGAAAACAAAAAAATTCTTCTCTACTTCCCATCAGCAGGTGATGTCCAACCACTTCCCGGGAAGCAGAGAAGTATGTGTAGCGGTTGCTCCAGAAGACAAACATTGTGATAATCAAAGCCATTCCCCCTCCTCCTTTTTCTTTGTAGTTTGGGTCAGCTGTCTTAGCTATGTCCCCTCCCAAGATCTTGCCTATCCCCATCCTACTACTGAGGAGGCAATGCTGGAGAGACAGCCTTGACGTTTTGAGAGAACTGATCAGTAGTGACAAAATACTGGTGTGTTATCGACAACTCGTTAGCTACCAATACAAAGCACGCGCTATGAGGGTTGCTGTGGGGAAAATGAACTCCACCTTAGCCAGACCCAATACATGGTCTCTACAGCTTTGCTAGTGGGAATAAACAAATGCCATTATTATTTAAATACAAAGAGAAACAGAGAGAACTTATTTCCTGAAGAATATGCAGTGGGTCAGCCAGAAATAGAACCACTGTATTTTAGATATGTTTGGCATCTCTTGTGATGTTTTCATTGCTTTTAGTTCTAGTCCAGCAGCAGTTGGCAAGTAATATTTCTAGTATCACTTTTTTACTTTTTTTTATGCCACTTATAGCCACAAAGCAAACCAAAAAAACAGTGAATGCCTGCTGGTATTGAACATCAGATAAAGAAATGACCAGCAACAAGTGTGGGTTTAGACCAAGTTGAAAACAAGCCTTCTCTTTGGGATGGGTCAGCTCAAGTCTGCCACCACCACACCCACACTGTCAGAGATGGTTGAAACTGGGCTTAGAGAACAGACTCCTTTGAAGAGGTGGTTGAGCTCAGCAGTCGTGCTTTTAGGGCTAGCTGGCAAACTAGTCCCCTGATTGTGGCTTTATAAACAGAAAAGTTGGCTTACCACAGGGCCAGCTCTGAAGATGTTGCTGAAAATCAAGGGTGACTGCTTGGTCCATGGGTCTCGAAATTCAAGACGCTCATCCAGCAATCACAGAAAAACTAGTAGGCAGAAACTCTACTTCATGAACTTTCTGCCATTCCTGTTCATATAAATTTATTGTTGTATTTAGACCCCAAAATGTTATTCCTGTAGCTGGAAAACTCTAATCCTGCTTATCTACCTTATGTTGTGGTGAAAATGGCCCTAGATCTCCTCTGAAACCAATTTTAGTCTGAGGGAACTCTACTGACTACAGGCTTTTTCAAGATGGATTTGAACATCTTTATGTAGTATTAATCTAAAGCATATTACCTCAATTCCAGCTTCACTGGTGTCATTCAGGTTTCTGTATTACTTTCGGATTATGAACACAGTGGGGGAGAAATGTGACAGTAAAAATTAATATTTTTTGAGTGTATTATCTCCTGTAGATAGCTTTCAGGTAAGACAAACTTTCACTTTGATCTATCAGAAGTTTCAGAACAAAGATGTGAAAAATACAATATAGCAAGCAATAAAGAGCAGCTTCATGTTGACCAGCAATGTTTAAATATGCCTTGAGAAGTCATGGCATTAACATAATGTAATTAGCTGATTATTACTAGCAATGGTGAAAGACACCAATGATCCAAAGCTGGAGTTCTGTCTGGATTAGTAGCAAAGACCGTGGATCAATTTTGAACAACAGCTAGAAAATCTTAGTCAAAACTATTTTGTCTTAGTGGGCATGCAAAACTTATCTAGAAAGCCTCTATGACATTCAGTTTGGATTTCTTCTGATTCTTGATTGCAGTCAGAAATACAAGTAACAACGGAACAGGACCCAAGCCCAAATGGGAACGCAAACCTCTTACCGATCTTCTAAAGAAACCGAAGCCTACATGATCACACTATCAACTAGTCTGAACCATTTGCAATCCATGGGCTGACTTTAAGACTGAGATAACAGCCTTACAGATATTAAGGTTGTACAAGTAATGTGGAATTGCGTGGGGGGAGTGAGAGAAGATCTATATGAACTTCCTCACTGAAGGAAAGGTGTAAGAACAAAAAAGGTAATTACTGTTCTTGAGCTGCCATGTGTCCAGTGACCTTCGACACTGCAGTGAGTAATTGGGGCTCCTGGACATACCACAGGATTCATTAGCTTCACAGCTCAAAGAACAGTTTATTGTTAGATTTTTGTTGCTGTTTTCACTTTTCTGTTTTTAACAGGGAGGAGTGAAAACACTAGAGTAAAAACATCTCCTGAACTCAGACATCTTAATCTCTGGAGGGCATTAAGTTTTACAAGCACTGACCCCATGTTGAGTGGCTGGAGCCAAGACACAGTGGTTAGCCTTGTAACCACACAGGGATATGAAATGAAACTTTATTGCATGCATGATTTAGCCCTACAGGCTTCAGACATAGCTTGCTTCATGCTCAGCAGCTGTTCTTCCCTGTTGTTCTTGTGCTTGGCTAGGAACTGGCTCTCTTCCTCCTGTCCCTATCTCTTCTGCCTTCATCCCTCTAGATTCAGCCACTGTCAAGAAGGAACTGGCATGCAGGAAGTCTGATCATCCCAGCTGCCTCAGCCTCACCTTTGGGAAGGGACAAAGCTGGTGACTAGTGTGGGGAAGGGAAGCCAAGGCTCTCATTTCAATCCACAAAGAACAAGTGGTCCAAATGCTGTGCCAGGGGAGAAGAGGAGGAGAGGCTGAGAGTAACTACCAGGTGTGGCTACTTCCAGCAGTGCCTTGAGTGGATGGTCAGGGCTAAAGCTTGCAAGTTTACAAGCAAGGTTAGGAGGCCATCATTCAATCCCAGAGTCTCCTAGAGGATAGACTAAGCTTTTTTCCCGGTGTTTTGAAGAAGAATTTCTGAGGGTATCTTGAGGGAAGGGAGGACCAGGTCTCTGATATGAAGAGGCAGAGAGAAGCAGTGGAGGAGGAGAGTGCTGTTACAGACCAGGTAGCTGTCTCCAAGAGCAGTATACAAAAACATAGAATGGATAACAAATAATGTGTTTCTTGCATGAAGAACCTGCAAAATAGACCAACAGATATACCCAAAGGGTGCAGAATAATTAGGAAGCTTGTGGGGGAAAAAATAAGAGAGAAAATCAGATAGAGAATAATTTTTAGATTTTTCTTGTGTTAGTGTCATTTCATGAGGCAGGTCAGCAGTTTAAAGAATGTTTTCTCATTCACTGAATGATGGAATTTCTTAAATGCCTATAGTGAAACATATGAATTTGTCAGGAGTGCTTGGAAAGGGAAGGACATGCTCTAGGTAGGTAGCAGCAGGAGAAAAAGCAACATAAAATACTGTGAGACCACCTGTCACACCCCTCCTCACAAAAAGCCACCTCTCCATCATTCATTGCTGCTCAGCCTATTTCTAATATATGATGAAACCTCTCTTTTCTCTTCATAGCCAAAGTGTGGGTTCAGAACAATTTAGTTACTGCAAAGAAGGGAAACTAACTTTTCAGTCCTCTCCTTAAATACCATTCCCCTCTCTCCCCCCATTTTTAGTATGATTTAAGAATACAAAATCAGGGTTGGAATCTGAGACTTAATGAATCACAGAATGGTTTGGGTTGGAATGGACCTTAAGGACAATTCAGCTCCAACCCCCTGCTATGGGCAGAGACACCTTCCACTAGACCAGGTTGCTCATGATTTCATCTTTCTCACACTGGTCAGCTGTCCTGCTTCTCTCTGCTTCAAACATAACACAAAGCAGAGCCAGAATACTGAGACAAGGAAGGAATTCTGGCCCACCTGTAGACTAAACACACCAACAATATGCCCTGTGGGGATCTGAGGCAGACATCATCACCACCCCAGCCCCCCAGAAAGAGTATTTGTTCTAATTCTACATCCAGATTGAAGATACTAAAAGATATGTGAAAAATAACATATCTTTAAGTGCCACAGCAACTGTATTACTTCTAAAAGCCTCTTTACAGCAAAGAAAGGACCTCCTTAACTAGCATTCCACTAATGCACTATGAGTGTACAGGACTTGCTACACATGCGAGGGAGGGCAACTCTTCCAAGAGTGTTGATAAAGTCTCCAATTTCCCCGATAGTAACACTTGGGCATTTCAAGGAAATTTTCTTCCAAACACATTTTATATTTTATATTATGATTGGTTACACTTTTTATTGCAAAAGGATTTACTTATATTACAGTTAGATCCAGGATGAAACAAAAAGAGCAATACAAATTGCCTGAAGCATTTGGATACTTAAATTGTGCTGCTTGTGCTTTATCAAATAAGGTAACAGTGTCCACACACATCACGGTTGCTGTCTTGTCTAATACTTTGTTCCAGTTAATGTGTCCACAGTTATGGCCAAATTCAAAATAGTACATTTATGTTAAAGGACCAGCTAAATTTCTTACAACTTGGCATATCACATGGATGCAGAAATAGTATTTATATCCCTCTTCTTATTCACCAGGAAGAGAAGGTGTCTGTGTACGACACAGATGTCCAGAGGGAATAGAAAAGGGTCATTTGGCTTCTTCAGAATCTTGAAGCAGAAAAAAGATAGGACAGTTCAATACATACCCTTTGTCATCCAAGCATAGCACTGTACAAAGCAAAATATTTTACCAGATTACAGTGTGGTCTATGTTATATTCTGCTATTAACTTATATTCAGATGTTATTTGGTTTGTTCGCAGGTATGAATTTATGCAGGCTGTTAAGGAGCTGCAAATACATTTTTTTGCAATACATAAATTTATACAGATACTCATATTGGAGCTGTGGAAAAACAATTGAATTACGATCAATAGTTTCTTAATGTGCAATAATGTCAGTTAAAAGTTTAGCTACATATCTGGCTTCTCCTTTAGGGACAGAATCATAGAATGGTTAGGGTTGGAAAGGACCTCACACCTGACCAGGTTGCTCAAGGGTCTCTCCAACCTGGCCTTGAACACTGCCTGGAATGGAGCATTTACCACTTCGTTGGGCAACCCATTCCAGTGCCTCATCACCCTCACAGTAAAGAACTTCCTGCTTATATCTAACCTGGACTTCCCCTGTTTAAGTTGAAACGCATTAACCTTCATTCTATTGCTAAAGTCCCTGATGAAGAGTCCTTCTCTGGCATCCTTGTAGGCCCCTTCAGATACTGGAAGGCTGCTATGAGTACATATCTTCAGAAAAGGAGCCTCATCTGATGGGGATGGAGTCGTTACAGTCTTCTGTTCATGTGCTCACATGTTGGCTACAGCAGCTTTGTAGTATTTTCTGAAGGCTCAGCTGAAATTTGAACTGTTGGTTTGCCCTTTTGTGTGTAACGAATACAAGATATCAAGTAGGATTTATAGAAAGTTTATTGTTAAATCTTAGCAGTAAAACCAAGAGAAATCCATGTCCTGATTTGCCAAGAAGTGTCTTCTACTCCAGCCATGCAACATCTTCCGTCTAAGCTAAGGTCAACCTTTTCCCCTTCCCACATCTTCTTATCGAAGGTGTCTGTTCTTTTCCTAGGCCTGTGTGGTTAATGTTAGTCTAAAACCAAGTTAGTGGTCTTAATTACAGTACAAAAAACACCAGAAAACAGTATATTTGAGGAAAAAAAGACATTGGAAAGATGGTTCCCCACTGCCCTATTATCAGAAAACTCAAAATAGTGAGTAGTCTGTGCAGAACAATATGCAGTACCTCCAAGCCATCATTTACAGCTGAGTAATCCCTCAAGCCCACTATGCAAGGTACTGCACATTTCTTAAGAAGAGCAATACATGTTCCAAATAGTTTACACTTCAAGAGAAGAGACTACAAGTAGGAGGACAAGCACAGAAAATCAGGCAGTCCAATTATAATCCTACTGGCATGGATAACACAAACAAGTAGAGATGATCACAACAATCTGTCTTGTTGGAAAGTTTATGTGTCAGAGTTTCCCATAGAACAGTGTCTGAGTTATACTAAATACTAGTTGCATGTGGCATTTTCTAATGGTAAAAATGTTGCAAGATACAGAAAGGCAAGATTTCTATTTTTTTTTCCCCCCAAAATGAACAAAAGCCTTTTTTTTTCCCCAGGGCAGGTATTCTAAAACATTTGCCAAAAATCTACATGTGCAATACTTCCATGTAATAAATTAGTAGATATGTTAAAATATTCAGGATGAGCTTCCTATCACAACAGAACGAAAGATTTCATTAGTCCTGAAAGCAGTTCCATCCACTGAGTTAGCTCCGCACCTCACATCTCTACAGAGCATGCCTTAACGAATTACTTTTCCAGTAAGATACTTGTTCTTTAATGCTTTGCCATGTGAAACTCTCTTGGATGTTCAGACTTCATTGGCAATATGGAGGACATCATTAGACTTACTGCATTGCAATGGTTTCTAACAGAAGAAAAATCATGGATTAACATGAGAGACATCGTCTAATCTGATGTCATCAAGAAAAGTCAGAATGCATAAACAGTCTGTCTGAGGAATGCAGAGGGGATTTTTGACAGTGATACAGCAGTCAGAGCATTTGGATTCTAGTGCTAGGTTGTACAGCTATCATGATACTGACATTCATCCATTTGCTCTCTGCAGAGCTCTGTAGTCTGCTCCTCTTTCTGAAACAGAGAGAATTCTGTGCAAACTCTGCAGCTATTTTCCCTCTTAACTGGGTTAGAATGTAGTGATTCAGTCAGCTCTTTATCTAAGCTGTAAAGGTGAGCTGGTACATTTTGGGGTCATGCAGTCTTTCTGGGTAACTTAGAACACAGAGCCAGCCACATACATAATGGCTGCTTTTTCGCTTGGATACTCAGACCCCCACAAAGCCAGACCTTAGAAGCACATGGCCATCCTATTCTGAGGCCTAGGCTCTTCTAAAGTGTATTTCTGTTCTCTTGCTGTTCTTCGCTGAATTTAACTTTCGATTGAAGAGCCACACATTGCATGTGTAAATGAATAAGATAACAACAGGGAGGCATTATCAAGCAATGCATCCCTCATGGGGTTGCCAAGCCAGATGAAATCTGCTGGAAGATATTTTTATAATGCTGGTTTATAAGTGAAGTGTTTCATTGGAAGGTAAACACCCCGTGAGATAAAACAAGATCATGGTGCTCTGAAGTCTAAGGCAGAACTACATTTACTTCAAGAGGTCCCAACACCCAAGAGGTGCCGTACAATTTCGGTTCTTGTCATGTCTTTTTTTTTTCTTTTTTTTTTTATTTTTAGTGATTTCATCAAAATCTGATGATGATCCCACTTTCAAGAAAAATCATGAAGCTTGGAAATTTTTTGAAGGTAAAGATGCATCTAACTGCTGCGGGTTCTATATAAGATGTTAGTTTAGTCCAGTGCTACCAGACAGCTAAAATGCTCCAATCAGGACCACTTTTGCTAGTTCCTGTGCAAACTCAGGACTTGCCTGAGAAACCATCCCACAGGGTACAAGGGGTGATGGAGAAAAGAGAATGGAAGGTCCAGCTTCAGTTTCTCATATATTTTCATATATATTCAGTTTCTCGTACATTTGTTATGGTCAATGGGAAAATAAGCTATGCCTGGCTAATCACATAACACAAATGCAAACCTTTATTTGGGAAGCTGATGAGCATGCATGAAGAGGTATCAAGCACTCCATGTTCCTGCTACCCTTAGAAACTGCTCACCAAACATGCTCTGCACTGCAAGAGCAGCTTAAAGCTGCCTTGATTTTCAAGACAAGCAGTATTTTCTGTGAAGATTAGTGGACGGCTGTTCCAGGAGACTGAAATCCAGAATTTGCACGCAGTTGGGATTCCCTTCTCCTCCTCCCACCCCAATCTGGAGCATCAGCAAAGCGCCAGCACAGCATTTACAGCCCCAGCACTGCCTCCTAGGCAGGGTTGCTCGCTTGCAGGATGGTCTTGATTCTATGGGGAGCCTTGCTGTTTAAACCACAATTTACAAACTATATTGTTGTACTGCATAAGGGGAACAAAGCACAGAACTGCAGGTCAGGGGTCTAGTTCCAGCAATGCTATTTTCAACAAGAACACTTGACCTTTGAAGCTTGGTTTCCTGTGAAGCAGGAAAGAAGCCAATAAAGCTCCCCAAGGACATTTCAAGACATTAATGGGTAGAGCATCCTTAAAGTACTCTATTTAGAGTTCTAGTAAAAGCAGAAATAAGTCATTAAAGATTTCTTCTGCTTCTGAACAAAATACTCCATCTTGATCTGCCATGATACAAGTCCTGTCAGCTCCACAGGGAATGTGTTATGGCACCTGAATGAAAGCCATAAAGGGAGACTGAGGCTGTAGATTGAAAAACAAAACAAAACAAAACAAAAATTTCAAGCTAGTGCTGCCACCAGAAGAAACAATGGCAGACTTTCTTCTTCCTCAGTGTCCTCAGTTCTCTCCCCAGTGCCACTTTTCTTCTTGTGTTTGCTTGGGGTTTTCTGTCTGTTTGATTTTTAGGAAAGTACAGCTGTTTTAGCTGGGAAATAATCCAACTGAGCTCCTTTTAGTTTTTTGTTGGTGTACAAAAAACCCCAAACCAGCACAAAACCAACCAACCAACCAACCAACAAAAAAAAAAGGGAAAGAAAATAAAAGAAAAAAAGCTCCACCAAGTCAGCACTTTTTTCCTCCCTCATGAAAGTAAGCACTCTTACTTTATTTTGATGTACTAGATGTACTTTAAGTACATCTATTTGCATTTATGGAAACACCAACCAAATTTTAAAAGGAGCAGGATACTATGAAAATTTCAAGAGGGCCAAATTACTTCTGAATTGTTACATTAAATCTTTTGGGCCTATTTAAATCTTGTAACCTTTTTCTATCCTGTAAGCATGAAGTGTACAGCTGCAACACTGACTGACATCTGTGCTTGGCTTTCAGATCTGTATGTGTATGCAGTGTTTGTGTGTTCAATAGGAATTATCAGCGTTCTTCTTTTTACACTTGTCATTCTCTGTCAGTCACTTCTGAACAGGAGGAGGTCCACAGGTGAGTGAAATGTTGTTCTTCCTGACTTCAAGGCCTTTACCAAAGAGGGGGGGTGGTAGTGGAAATAGAATGCAGGAAAAGCAGGAAAGCAGGAACTCCTTGCCTTGATTTAATAAAAATAACAACAACAAATAATATTGGTAGTAAAAAAAAAATTTTTGCCAGAAAGACTAGAACAAAGGTATTTTAAATTTGCATTGGACTTTTCAAAATCTTTCAGCTTTGCATAAGCATAAATTGAAGGTTGTTGGAAGTTCTTTCAAAGATGGCAAAGTGCTGTATCATGAAATTGCATTCTGATCATATCTAGCTAACATTTTACATGAGTGACATTTCTGCAGACGTTTAGAGGGGTTTCAAAACAGTCTTATTGTATCCTGTTTTCTTCTCCCTTCAAGACTAGCTGGTAATATTCTTGGAAATATGGGAGTTGTTACTAGCCCTCTCTCCTTTGTAACATTCTTTGAAACTAAAGCATCATTTCATCATTCAGATCTGACTTTTCATAATAATCTTTCAAGTTCAAGGATTACCATTTTATTCTTTTTCCTCCTCAGAGAGAGTTTCTTAAAGAGGCTACATCTCCATGAAAGCAGCCCTATTATAATAAAAGTGCTATTTCAGATCTGTGGAGTAGCCACTGTAGGCTCTACTTTCATTTTGTTTTAAGAGTAGTTTATTTGGAGACCTCACACAAGCTGTGGGGATGAGATACCAGCATACTTAGCAGCCACCATGACAGAGAAGAGCGCAAGAGCCATCTCTGGACATAAGCTTTCAAAAAGAGTTTGGTTAGTGATTTTCCTGCTAATGACAGGAGAGTATCGTGACTTTGCTGCTTCTTCAGCACCACACACATACCACGAAGGAATGAGTGACTCAGATACACGAGGGAGAAGACACGTAAACCAAAAATAGATGTATACAGAAGTCCTTGCCTGACCACAAGCACATTTCAGGCTCCATCTTCCTAGTAGTGCACTCAGTAGAGTAACTGATTCTAACTGAACCCAACAACCTTGCTTGCCAAGAGGAATGGTCAAAATCAATATTATTCTTCCTGGTTTTGTGCCAAGGGAGTACCCACACTTAAGTGTGTTGGTCATGGTGAGTCACCCTGAGGCTCCAAGCACTAGACATGCTGATGCATCCTTTTTTTTCTTGAGCAGACATTGGGCTAGACTTTGCCTCTGTTTTTGCTGATTTACGCTAGTATAAGCATGCAAGTAGCTTACAGAAGAGGTCTCTTTACATTTAACCAACACCAATTAAATATAGAACTAATATAGAACGTAATACAGAATAAGCATATACAACAGAGAAAAAGTAATTTCTTCTGAGCTGCTAAATCCTTTCTTCACTACCCTAACATCTGAATAATTGCAGGCTTCACCGAATTTTTATTTAGATTTTGAACATTATCCAGTGAACACTGGCAGCATTAAACTTATGGATTCAATGGAAATATAACAGAATAAAGCTTAGCAGACAGGCACTCAGGATACAGTGATAAGATTTTCATGCAAGTCTTTCAGCCAGGACCACCTGATCAGAGTATTTTCTGTAACCACATTAATTACCTCAGCATCCAGTCAGGCATCAGGGAGTTAAAATTTCTGAAGCAGCAGTGGAAGAAGCAGCAGTGACAGACACAGTCTCAATCAGCCCCATATTACTTTTTCTCCCTACAGCCTCTGGGCCATGGCAGCAAGCTCAGCCCTGAACCTCTGCCACAGGGAGTAGCAGTTCCTGGAAGTTGCTGTTTCCACTCTGCCATATGGGCATGGGGCACAAAGAGCCCCCTGCTCTCTCAACACTCCGCTACACCCTCCAGAAGCACCTTCCAGGGGTTAGGGTCTGACCACAAGATACCCACCCTGCCAGCCAACAGCAGTACTCTCTCATTCAGACTGTTAGAATAAGGCATAACTCCTCAAAAAGTGTTATCTTACCTCGTCTCCATCCTCAGCACTCTCTATGTCCGTCCTGGGCTGGACTAGGCAGGTGCTAGTATTCATGTGAAAAGAGCCTGCAGTGAAATCATGAAGTCCATCCTTCCTTGAGAAAAGGAGAAAAGACAGGGTCAGCAAAGCAATTCTCCCTCTGCATCACCCCAAATCTCCAGGCAGAATCCAGGCACAGCCACTTTCCACCTGTAGTGAGTTGACACATCACCTTCCTCAGAGGCCCCCCAAGAAAAGCCTGGCTCTGTTCTTCCCCTTGAGACCAGGTCAGGGGCCCAGGACTACCAAAACTATCTCCTTACCTCACCTTACTAGGCAGATTTCCACCAGGGCTTCCCCCTGAACCTCTCCAGTCACCCCACCACTCTCAGCTCTCCCACCACTCCAGCTTCTTCTCCCAGTTCCTCAGCCCTAACACCACGAAGAGGATGAACTGCCCTGCCCTAGCATTGTGTATGGGAAGTGGAGGCAGACACCCAAGTAAGCATGGGGAGAAGAGGGAGGGAAAACTCTGCCCAGCCCTCTACTAGAACAGCCCAGCCTGGAATAAATAGCAGCTCATACCCAAACTAAAAGTTGAGATTTGCAGTAGAGGAAGCTTGAAATGATCCCTCTGGAGTGCTTGTGTGTGAAACCTGAGCAGATTCTGGCTCACCTCAGGGATCTGACATGAGAAGGGTAACACTGAACTCAGTTCCTCACCAAAGGAGGTCGCTTGGTTTGGCCGGATTGGCAGTGCAGCTAGGGCTGGCTCACAGTGCAGGGCAGCTATGGGATGCTGTGGGAAGCAGCAGTGGTTGCAGCTGGCAACTCCTCTGTGGTTATGTAGAAGCCTATGCCCATTTATTACAGGAGTGTTTGCTCTTCCCAATCCCTGGTTCAAAGGCTTGGAGTATTTAGTCTAGGGCAAAACAAAATAATACATGCCTAGAGATGCTAAACAGAAGGACGTCAACAGTGTACATGAGCATCCCCTTACTCCTGAAGGGTCAGGCCTACTGTTCGCATGTATATCTTTAAAAGGCCAGACAGATAGATGGAAGCACTGCCAGATAGAAGCTAGCTTAGACTTGGCCTCTCTGTTAAGCCCAGTTCCTAGTACTCTCAGCTCCCTTTCTTTAGGACTAAAATACACCCCCTAGGAGCTTCTTTAGAACAGGCGAATTGAGGTAAGAAAGACCAAATATGAAAACTTTCCTGTAGAGGGGCATGATCGTGAAGTGTGCTATTGTCTGGTTTTCATGACCTTTTAAAGAATGGAGAACATGAAGGGAGGGTGGTGTCTATGTTGTATCCAACTTCATATTATGGTCCAGGGATGCACCCTCATTTCCTTCTGAGAAGTTGGCAGTAGGTTGACCAGAACAGCCAGAGGCTCTCCTGCCTGCATGTCTCTGTACGCTGCGCAGCTTGCGCAGAGCACAGAAGCCACTAAGCTACAAAATGCATCTTAATAACCCTGGCTCCTGAAAGGCTACAGTGGGGGGAGCTGCCCTTGCTCAGGACTACTGAGTCAAAGGAATATGAAACAGAAGGTTTTACATAGCTCACACACACAGCTGTTAGGGACAGGATAGTGGCTGGACTGGACCTCTGATCTGATCCCAGGAGGCAATCCTTTTATGCCTAAGGCCACAATCTAACTTACATTAGGAACAGTAGTGGCTCCTGTGGGTGAATGGTTTATTTCAGGCTTCTGGAAATAAATAGAGGCACCACAAGGGAAATAAAAGTCCTCAAAGTAAAATTACTGGCCTGCTGTGCTTTTCCTTAGCAAGCTGTCTTTTGGCTGGGCTGACCACTAGAATGTGTGTTGCCCAGCGCTTCCACAGCAGATTTTTGGCGTCATTTGATACATTCCTCTTTCCCAAGCCTATGATTTTTAGTTAGTTTTTTTAATGCACAATATAACGTATGGTGGCGATTAGAAGCTCTCTGTGTAACAACCTGGCAACTCCACAGTCTCAGCAACATACGTCTATCTGCAGTGCCTCATGTAATTCATAAACTGTGTTGGTGTGAAGCCACATTTTCTTTCTTCTTTTTTTCTTTTCTTTAACAGTGAAGCATTACCTGGTGAAATGCCCCCAGAACAGGTAGGAGATTACACTTCTCTTTGCTATAACCCAAGACACCAGTTTTGGTTTTGTTTTGCTATGTGTGCCGAAGAAGATGAGTAATGTTTTCCAAAATGCTTACGGGAAGATAAAGAGTCCCAGGTCCATGACTGATGAACGTGCCTGTGAGCCAACATCTGCTGTGCATGATAAGGGAGACCTACCTGGGCTATCTAGCTGTAGGTCGTGCAGGTGCTTCAGTGACAAGCTTCTCCTTGAGGCTCTGGATTGCTTTCTGGAGAAGCCTACTTTCATCCTGTATGGCTTTCCAGGGTTTCCCAACACCTCACCAGATGGTAATGACTTAAACCATCTATATATATAGGGAAAACCACAATGTTACCCAGTGATTCCCACACCCAGGAACACAGGGTTGAGATTTTCAAGGCTCACAAGTTATTGCCAGCTGAAGACTCCAAGTGATGGGAAAAATTCCACTTTTGCTTCAGTCATCAGTCCCTCTTTCTTTAAATAACACCAACATCCACAAATTTTTGATTGTGTAGTGCTATAAAACTGATTTCCATCATATGATTTTCCTGAGATATAAATTATGGTGGAACTGCAGTAAAATTTAAAAAAAAGATGACAGAAGTATTTTTAAACAAAAAGGATTAAAGAGGGATGCTTTACAACAACTCAGAACAGCTGTTTCCCAGTTTTCAGTAGACATAAAACATGTGTTTCCGGCCTTGTAGTTTAAACCCAGTATCACTTGGTATCACAGATACTATTTCTCATAGTATCTAGAAAGATTCTATGAGATTCAATGCCAAGTAGAACATACTCTAGATCCTCAAATAGTGATTTTTTTAGTGCATTCTCATGGGATGATCATTGTAGTCAGGCTTACCGACACTTGAATGTAAATAAAGTCACAATAAAACAACAGAGAGTTCAGGAAAGGCCAGTACAAACTGAAACTTTCATTGAAAGATCTTTGTTCTGTGACCCTGACCAGCCGTTGCACCACACCAAAAATTTGCAGATAACTCAGCAATTTTCATTTTCCCCTGGATGTTTTCTCTTTCCTCCTCTTTATTAGCTGCTGGGACAAACTTGGAATTACAAAAACAAAAAGTCAAAAAAAGAAGGGGAAGAGGGAGGAAATCAAAGTAAATCGGTAGAGAACACAAGAAGAAGAAAAAAACGAGACCAGACTGAAAACATGACTGAAACTATGGAGCATGGCAGTCAGATAAAAAGGCTTGTGCTACAGAATCTGCCTCTCTGGGAGTAGATGATGTGTGCTACTACTGCAAACACTAAACTTAAGAGGCTAAATATCAGGGGGAAGACAAGCCAACATGATTTCTTTACTGTAAAATGGAATATTCAGAAGCATAAGAAATACATAACTCTATATGGATAAAAATAAAGTTTCATGCATTTAAGTGTGACAAGATATACTAATGAAAGTCGCAATCTCACAAGTGCATGTCTCAAGTGCATTGACTTCAGGGTTTCAAAATTAAATAGCTATGAAAGTTTTACCAGTATCATAATTTTTCCCCCTTGGTAGCACTTTTTTTACACCCTCTGCTAAAAACATAAACCATTAATTCCTTTGCATTCATCTCTCTTCACCTGTGCATTCCTTGTCTTGGAACTTGATTCATGTATTTAGACCCAAACCCCAGTGTCTAAATATCCATTAGGCCAAACTGATGAACTCATTTGTATGAGATTCCTGCCAGTTGAAATGACTATGCTGTGCAAAATTCAGCTTCGATTAGAGGCTCACCTCCAACTCCCTTAGTGATATTTCAATCTCAGAGCAGAATCCAGTTTCAAAATTACATTAATAGTCCAGTGTCTAAGAAATGTCTGTACTCCCACTGCAGTAATACCTAAGCATCTTAAAATATTTTATGTCTTGACATCATAATGGTGTTTTTACCTTATTGGAATGTGAGGCATAAAGGGCTAAATGACTTGCTCCAGGTCTCTCAAAATGGCCTTAGTAGAAAAGAAAATTAAATCCAGATTTCCTGGGTAGAACAAAGCAAATGTTTAGGTTTTGGTTTGCTCCTTGACCAAGAACAAATTAAGGAAAAAAATGAGTTAACCTAAACCCATTTCTTTCCCACATTTAAAAAATAAATACCTAAATAAGAAGTATAGCTATTTTAGGCTTTTCAAACCACCTAATTCCATTTTTTTTCCCTTTAAATATCCTCCTTCTTATTTTCTTCATTGTTATTAGATCATTTGGTCAGTTTTCAAATCCAGAAACCCCCAGGAGGTGTAGCTTTGAAAACATTGTTTTTTTCCATCTTTTATGTTTGTTTTGGCCTGAACCCCCAGTCCTTCAGTGACTGCTCTTCTGGAAACAAATAGTTTGAGGCGAAAAAAGTGTTCACCCCAGAAATCTGCCCATCTTGACATCCTGGTTCCACAGTGCCAGCCTAACACCACAGGAACAAATTCTGCCAGACTGAACCAGAACTGAGTACTGAGTCCATCCCTGGCAACTTTTCACACAGCTCCCCTGTTTGGGAAATATCAAAGCAGCTCCCAGATCACTCAAGTGGTTTTTTTGTCATCCCTCTGCAGACCTTTGACAAGAGGAAATAGCCGACTTAGATGACAACAGGAAAAGTCCCACATCCTTGACTCTAATAAGGATAGTAAACCAAAAACTGTAGTAGTTTGCCATCTCTTGGGACAGCCATGACCTCCAGAGAAACTGCTGCCCTAGTGCCATGATTGTTAACCACCTTCCACAGGTTTTCCCCCCAAACTCATGTATTTTTCTTGCTCTCTAAAAACTCATTAGATCCCACAAGAAGCACACAATGTGACACTGTTGAAATAGAAGCCAGGAGGCTGGAGGAGGAGCTGGAGATAAAAAACTAACTTTCCTTTTAGAAATAGAACAAGACAGGCTCACAAAGAGGCAGTGTTTCAGAGCCAAGGAGTCTTTTCTGAGCCTCCTTGTTTAGTTTGAGGAGCTCAGTTCTAAGACAGCAAGTATAGTTACTGTATATCTCCCAGAATTGGTTAACCCTGTATGGCCCTGGCATTTAAAAGAAAAGCTCAAGCCACAAATACGATTCTCTGTAGCTTCACTTTTTTTCAGTGGCAAAGCAGGGATAATAACCAATGCAATGAATTGACACTAAGCCTTTTTCATATATTGTGCTTAAAGTAGCTATATCAGAATAATAGTATCTGTAAGCTACATGTCTGCCTTAATGACCTTGGATTATTAAAACCAAAAGCATTAAGAAAAGCATTCTTGTCCCCTTTTTGCTATTCTTTGTTCTTTGCAGTTTGCTGTGTTTGGGCAATGGAGACAGTCAGGACAGTTTCATTTCCTGCTGGTTTAAAACCATTTCACGTTTTGTTTTTAATATAGAAACAAATGGTTGTTGTGGGATAGGTTCGCACCAGTGCAGGCAGACTTTGAAATTATTTTAGTGCAACCCTCAGTTTACATAATTGGTGTGATTTATTTATACATCATGAAAATATTTTACCTTTTAAACACATTAAAAGAAAGCTTGGCAGCAAACCTAGGTTTTGGACTGAGTACATGGAACAGAACTCAGGAAAATCAGCAAACCAGAGTCTTTTTGTAATCTACACAAGTGTAAATCCAGAGTGATTTTACCAATGATAGTGACATTCATTTGGATGTGTAAAATGATAATGTCTATTATTTTGTTATTCTTGTGTGGGCAATAGCCGAGACAACTTTCATTAAGGTTTTGGCCCAGTTTGAGTATTTTATTCTATTAATATAAAGAGAATGTTTCATTATGCAAAAGAACCTGGAGAGGAACAGCAACCTGGGACAAATTATTTAAGGTTCAGTGAAACCAGTGTTGTCAGTGTTATGACTATGGAGACCCTGGTTGGATCCCATTATGTGATGTAACTCAACAGCACAGAGCAGAAAGGTCCCCACAACCATACTGCCTTAATCTTTCCCAGGGTCCCAGGTATGGTCAGATGCATCTGAGCAACAACTGCTTACCAAGTCACCTGCACTACTGTAGTCATCATAACTAACTCCTATACACTCTCCTCCCACACCAGCTGTAAGTTAAGATTTCTTTCATTACACGTTAAGCAAATACAATTTTATTTCACGTTAGTTGCAACTTAGGAGCACGGTACAGTTACCACAGCTCACCTGACACATGGTGACAATCGCTGCAACCTGACTGTGTATCCAAACCCTGAATATTCGAAGCAGGATTTATGACCTAAGGCTTTCGAAGATGCTAAGGGTAAAAAACCCACGTGAGCTTATTCAAATCACCTAACTCATTTGTGCCTGTGGCCCTCAAGGACAGAGAGGTACAAGCTCATTCCGAATGAAGCAATGGGTCATACATGTTTTTAAGGAATAGGTGCTATAAAATGAGTCTTGTTTATACTTGCCACTTTGCATTTTCTGCCCCAGGACAGATCACACTGCTGAGTTTCTCAACTTGTACAGTTGAAAAAATGCAAGACCCAGAGCATGTCCAACCCCTGTAAGAAATTTTTCAGTATATCCACAGGTCAAAATCCAAGTTGTCAGGCAGGGACTCTCAGGAACAGAAGGTGATGTGTTTGAATGAACTCACTGGAATGAACTGTCTTTCCCTGCATTGCCTTCAATTTTCCCTCACATATGGGCCTCTGCTTTGCAGCTCTGGGGAGACAGTTACCAGTGTGACAAGCATGTCCCCTCTACAGCCCAAGAAGGTAAAGAAAAAAAAAGCGAAAGAGAAACTGGAGCAGCCACCAGCCATCCCAGCAAAAGGTATGAAAACAGAAATGCAGAGGTGTTTCAAATCCTGAGCACAACTATAGTGGGACAGCAGTGTGGGATGTGACCTGTGCTCACTCCCGTCACTGGGGGAAGAAATGGTCTGTGCCTGCTCCTGGGACCAGGATTTTGCCTCCCTACAGCTTTAGCTATTGAAAAGCTAGTCAATAAGTCCAAACAAAAGATCTCACCTCCCACTAATCAGAGGAGGGAGAGGAATCTCTGTAGCAATATTAAGGCAAGATGAAATGTCATGTTGAGTATGGACTGAGGGAAGTCAGCACACTGCACTCTTAAAAATTCAGGTCACTTGAGAAGTCAGGCAAGCTGAGCAGATAAAGATCAACCTCTTGGGTTGATCTTGAGGACCTCACTTTCAAAGAAGATGTATGATTGCCCCTGGGGTCAGTGTCACAAACACTAGGGTGTACTTCCTGAGCTCTACTGCCAGTGCTGAGCCACTAGAGAGAGGAAGTAAAGGACCTGAAGGTTTACTGTGGATTAGATCACAGGTGGTCATTTCTCAAGGGGTATACTTGCTCTGGATTCTGCATGCAAATAGCATGTTTTGCATATCAGATTCATTAATCCTGTGATTTTGTTTCTAATTCATAAACCCTATGCTTAATTTTAAAATGTTACCTGAAATATAGTTGAGGTCTGGTATAAATACATGTATTTGCTCCTAATCCGCTATTAATCTGTATTTTATAAACTGCTAATGTATATACTAAAAATGACAGTGAATGATGATGATATAAAATGACCCCTTAATATTTATTTCCCTAGCTCCAATAGCCAGTAATTTTCCTAAGCCCAAGCTCTTGAAACCTCAAAGAAAATTGATCCTGGTAAGTAATTTTCTATTAAATTAGTTTCTCCATATTCTTCTCTCTCAATACAATGGTTGTAATGTTGCCAGAATCTAGGTTCAGAAATCATAAATTGGCTTAAAAAATAGTACAAGTTTTTTGGGTTTTTTAAGTAATACTTTTTAAAGTAACTAATTATCTTGGGTTTTATCCTTTTTATTTTCACTTTGAGCATTAGGTTACACTGGATGATGTTTTCCATCTTTCTAGCAGTCATCATGTCTACAAATGTAGCCTGTTAAATGCTAGTGATTCTT
The DNA here is from genome assembly GCF_000696875.1 of Nestor notabilis. Lineage (NCBI taxonomy): Eukaryota > Metazoa > Chordata > Aves > Psittaciformes > Psittacidae > Nestor > Nestor notabilis. Next base: position 127,791 of record NW_009916748.1, on the reverse strand, counting down.
ACACGCCTCTGGCAGCTGGTACGTTGGAAAAAATACCAGTTACTGATAGAATCACAACTGTACTGGTCACACTGCTTTTGAGACTTTTCAAGTCAGAAATGGGGAGCCCGATTCTACCCTACTGTGGTGTAAGTCAGGAATAACTGAACTGCAGGAGTAAGATGTAGGTGTATAGCTCATATTAAGGAAAAAAACCCTCGCATGATAGTTTCTGTTTGATATGAATTTCTGTTTGAAAAAAACCCTGTGCAGATCTATGCCAGACAAATCAAATAGATGGAGTGGTGCTTCTCTGCTTTAGTAACAAAGCAATACCTGAACAAGACATCCAGGGGTAATAGAGTTATATACCAACTAACTTCAGCTGCCTTTATAAAAAGGGTGGTCTGCTAGGCTTCCTATATAGTCATTAGAAAGAGAGATGAGCAAGAAGAGCCTGATGCTTCTACTAATTCAGACTAGATGCTCTGATTTGCCTTTTGGGAATCCTTTCTTCTCTGGCAATAGAGGAAGCCCAGAGTGAGTAACTCCCTAACTTTGATGGAGTTGGGTGAAATTATGTGCCTAAAGTTAAGCCACGTGAATAACTTAACAAAAGCCTCTGTGATAACTTGACTTTCAGGTGAGGGTTAGACTTGGGAACCTTCCCACCAATTGTCAGTAAATAACCTCTGCCCTTTTAAGCATGGTCAGGGTACAACCCAGGATACCTGCTGACTTCAGAACAGCTCAGCTAAAATCTTAGGCGATATTGCTGCTTGGGTATGAAGCTCACGTCTCCTTGTCCTGTGGGTATTGCGCCTTGCTCAGGCACTGCTCATGCTGGTCAGGTTTCAGTAGCGGAAGAGGTAGAGTTCTCAAAGTCCATGATAAAACCTTTACATCCAGGTAGGTAATTGTGTTAGGCCAAAGCTATGCTAATAGTACAAAGACACAGAAGAGAGCACTTGGCATCAGGGGATGACAGCCACCCTTTGCTGTGCACTCACTGCATTAATCATTGCACCTGGGCACACAGCTACATCAGAAATCAGTCTTCAGCCCTCCTAGGAAAAGCTCTTTTCAGCTAAAGCACTCAGGCTCTTCCTGCAGGTCAATAAAGCACATCAACACATGCTGAACTTGAGGTAAATCTGTTTCCAGATGCTTTTTCTTTCTGGAAAAAATCCAAGGATATAGGCCACAAATAGCTGTTAGCTCTGCCCTTTGTCCTATGCAACCCCAGTCAAGGTTCAACCTCTCAGGAGGTGAGCAGGAATAAGTCTTTTCAAACAATGAAATCAGCTTTGCATTCCCTAGCGTGACTGAGGATCCACACGCTGCCAGCCAGCAGACTCAGCTTAGTGCCTTGTTGTTGGACTCGAGTCTGGCAGCTGTTTCCATATGTTGCTCTTTCCCCTTTCATATTCACCTCAGAGTGCACCCAGAGAGACATGGCCGCCTGCAGAAAACACACAATCTATGGATGTGAGTTAGTTTTAACTCAAAAAGTAACCAAAAGAGTATTATCCAAAAGATTTTCAAGATCAGAACTCACCCATCAATAAAGTGCAATGAAGGGCAAAGTAAGCTAAAACCAAATCAGTCTATAAGGCACATTCAGCAGCTGAGCAGGACACTCCTCAGAGCTGTTTCCCATTTCTGTTCCTCTTGCCTCCCTTTACAACATGGTTAAACCTCCATTGTTTAGTATTAACAGTAAAAAAAAAAAATAAATCATTTTTTTCTGCTTTTAAATGATTTTTCAGTGAGGCAATTAACAACTGAAGCAAAAGAAGTTTCAACAAAGATACAAAATGGTAATAAATACAGAGAAAAAGTCACATCAGATTCATCTAAATGAAGCATTTTATTGATTTTCAGCAAACTTGCCTCCCCATTTTTTTTAATTCCCAAATAATCTGCAGATTTTAAATTCTTTGTCTCCTTTGGAGCAAAAAAAACCCCCAAACAAAACAACCATCATCCTGCAAAATCTCTGCAGGGTAAAGTATTTTTTTTCCAGCTGAAACTATTGCACAACTGGTGTCTGCACTAGGTCTTTTTTTCACTGATGGCACATAGTTACTAGGTAATGGTCACTGCAAAGACAGACTCAATTTACTGTGTTTCTGGATGACTTCTGCAACATCCCTGTGCAACCCAAGGAAGGTACCACAGCAGGGCACAAGGAGAATATTCTAGAAAACCTAAGCAAACAAGCGAGAGTATAAGGGAACATTACAAAATAATTCCAGTGTTTTGGGAAATTTTTTGTAATAACCTAAATACCAGCAAAATTATTTCCAGAGGACATGTGCTTCTGGTTTCTTGAAAGATGTTTATAATAAGCTAGAGAATTTCTTCCGTTGTTAACGTGCTAGAGTGGGTTGCAGTATAATTTTACAAGAATACAATAACCTGGATAAAATATGGACATAATCTCAATGAAAATTAAAAAAAAAGAGAGAAAGCCTAATATTATGTTCAATTACACAGCTTTGAGTAAAGTCTTTTAAAAACTCTGCTTAAGTCATATTGCTTTTGCTTTAGCCAGAATAACAATTCTATGCTCCCCTTGTTGCAAAAATATTCCCCATCAGTGTCATCCTCTATTAGTATCAATGAAAAATGTGTACAGATCAAGGGAAATAGAGATGCTGAAATGCAAAAAGGGATGGTTTTTATAGCATGCAAGAAGCACAGAGAGTTATTAGGAGGAAGAAAATTCCAGGGGCCTACAAATTCTGCTCTCTAAGGGCTGTTCTGCTATAGCCTTAGCCCTTTGAGTTGGCAGAGATGAATCTTAAACTTCCTCAAACAAATTTTCCAGTAAGCCTTTCATTGCCTCCTAGAGATTAGTTGTCATAGCCCAAGAGTGTCAGTTGCAGAACATCATCTAAATGAAAAGGTTTCAGTGTCTTTTCACGACGGTTTGCACCATCAAGGTTAGGAGCTCCTGTGTGATTCACTAGAGCCAATGGAAGGGATGGCACTTCAGGTTAGACCAAATCCTGCAATGTTTACTTACACAAATTTTTTGTTGCCTTCATCATCTGTACACTAAATTTGAAGGGGAGGAATACCTGCACTGATAAGACAGGATATAGCAAATCTTCCCAATTCTGTCGCTGACTTACGTGGCCTCTGCTAAATCATATAACCATCCCACCTTGAAATCAGAGAAACATATTCTGTATTATAAATGATCTTAGTTCTTCAAACATGTTGTACATGTAAAGCACACAGTACATAAGAGTTGGCTTCTGCTCTTCCTACACTGAGTGACCTCTTTACTGGAGTGTATCTGGCTTCTTTTGTTCCCGACCACAGAATACACACCGGTTCTGTGTGACTTGTGAAGCAGAGTGCTTTCAGTGAGGGTAGCTGAGCTAATTAAGGGAAGCAACCTCTTAACTTGAGATCATACAGCATAGACAGGGTTATTTGTCTCAGAGTTTACTCTATCACTGGTGGCCCAATCTCACTGAGATTTTCTTTTAATGATGATAATGATGTAAAAGCTACTTGAGGAACAGGAAGGACTTACGGTTATCAAAGATGGAGGGAAATTTCTGGAAGTAATTTTGTTTACTCTGGGTGAAAGCATGATCTTTGGCACCCATTCTACCTGCCTGCCTTTTTCAGGCATCACCTCTTGATATTTTATGCTGAGATTTGCAAAGCCAGCTCAGAGATCTGGATTCCCAGGTGTTTATAGATGTAATAGAAGTGGGGAGCTCAGGTTTCTTTCTGCAGTTTTGAAAATCCCATCTTTATTTACTTTATAGGCTAAGTGCTGAAAGTGTACTGAGTGGAAGCCACCGCAGGACAGGATAGTTCCTGCACTGAAAGAGCATACTCTGTAATTAGTAATATGTCTGAAAGTCTGGAATTTGCAGGTATTTGGTTCAAAGGACAACTTCCCTGCTACTGCCATGTCCATAAAGCAGAAGGGTGTTGAGCAGTAACTTGACATAGGTTTCACCTGTGGAACTAAGAAGGCTGTGACTTGGTCTTATCATCTGCATGTACTCATCAAAATCAAGCTTTCAGCATTACACATTTGGCTCAGTGTTCTACATGGGTGTGTACTCCTGAATCAAGCAATGAAGACAGGTGTCCCTAAAGCTGCCCAGAAGTTTCAATTTCCTTTACCTGAAAAATTTATGTGTCAGGAGTGCATTTCCCATTGTACAACAAAACAGCCAGATCCGCTGTACATCAGAATCAGTGACCATGAAATTCTTTTTGGAAAGGGGTCTAGATGGGCAAGTGATTACCATGTCAGAGCTGTGAAATATAAAGAGCTGCTTTGGGTTTTGGTTGCTGGGAAACTTGTGCCTTCTAAGCTGTGCTCCAGCCTGTGGTCCCACAGCTTCAGCCTCACAACAAATTTACCCTTTGCAAGATTGTACCCAATGGATGAATTGGCTTTTTTCCCTTTTCTCATTTTCATATTAGAATTAAGCACTGCATCATTGAAACCAGTCTTATACCATATGCACAAAGCTAGCTGGGAAAAATGGGCTAATAATTTTTTTGCGCAACTAGTAGGATTCCTCATTAGTCTTAAGCTGTAGGTATCACTGGTCCTTTCCTAGAGAAAGAAAAAGGAATTTAAATATATCTGTTCAGTAATTTGTGGATTCTGAATCTGGAAATAATCAGGTCTTATTGTCTCCTGGATGATTTTAAATTAAAAGCTGTGCCACCCTCTGTTGGAAGAATTGTTTCCTCCACAATATGCAACAATGAGTAATGATTTAAGTTCCCAGTTTCTTAAGGCTTTATTGATCTCCACAGATGTCATGTAACATTGTACATATGATATACAAAGGAGTGAACATTTTTTTCCTTGACTCCCTGTGAGTCTTGAATATTCCATCCAGTCCACATAATTTCTCTCTCCCAAAAACAAATATTCCTTTTCTTTTTTTTCTTCTTTTTTTTTTTCTTTTGCAGTCTCTCCTTAGGATCTAAGAAGTACAGAGGAACATGAATATTATTTACACATTCATGTTGGCACTCAGAACACAACATATTCAAAACTATTGAGACATGTCTGCTTTCCCATTCAGATCACAGGTTGCTATCTTTACCCCCAAGAAGGAAGAGGTTGTATAAATACATAAAATCGCTTGCTGGAATTGTGTCGAGACTTGTGTATTTACAAAATTCCACAGAAGATGATTTTTGTGTGATGACACATTTGGAGTAATAAAAGTGTCACCAGAGAACTTTTAATTACTTCCTTGGGCCTTTGTGAAGGATAAGAAGAAATCAGACTGATTTCCAGCAATGTTGGTTTATAATCTGGCAATAACTGCAGCAGTAAAAGAAATAAAGCACTAGCAAAGATGTTTCCTAAAAGCTGTTAAAACAGGCTGGACAAACCTCTGCCAGTTATATTTAACTCTGTCAATGAAGAAAGATGGACAGGCTCACCCTTTAGAGTCACCACCTCCCCTACATTTGTGGGATTCTGTTTCTTTAAAATAAAATAATTCAATGGGACTTAGTAAATCTTTTTTGTCCCTGACTTTGTTATCATAACTTGTATGGATTCAACAGCAAAATTCAGATGCAGTGATGAAAGAGACTTCACAAATTGTTGTAGATGTTGTTCTCAGGGAGTCTGAGAAGTACTTTTCACTCTAGGGAATAAAAAATAGGTAACTTAATGGAAAGAACCCATCCTTTTTAACTGATAGTGCCACTTAAAGTTATACTTCCACTTCCCATATTTTCCAATGTCACATTCCTCAGCTTTGGCACTGGGAAGATGATGTCTCCCTTGATATTTCATCACTCTTACTGGCCAGCAGTTGCATTTCTAAGGGGTAACTCATCTTGCAGATCTAGCTTCAGATTTTCATGAAGGTCTGCAGAAGTAATTTTTGAAGCTCCTCTCTTCAAGGGGAACCTCTGGCTCTCTGCCTGCAGTCAGGACATTAACACTGATAAACAACTAAGGCTCTAAAAAGAAAAAAACCCTCTCTGACTCCTAAGTTACTACCTTAATGAGGGACCCATCCCACTGAAGTTCATAGGGTTTGAGCATCAGGTGTATCTATGCCCCTGAGGAGCACTACTGATTTCAGCACAGCTGAAACTACACATTCTAAAGAGAGTGGCTTTCCAGTGTATATTGAAAAACAGGACTGTCAGAGGCTAATCATTTTCTCTTTGAAGCTACAGCGAGTTTTCTTACTATTAACTTTGCAAAATCCTGCCTAATCTGACTACTAGCATGTGTGGTCTCCCCCAGTCCTGATGGTCCAGACAATGGAATTGCAGCCTGTCCGCCAAACACGCTGAATATTTCGTTTCAGCACACTCTTGCCCTCACCTGTGTAACTGACCCTCTGGCGATGGCCAGTCTGGCAGCCAAAGGCCATCCCCTCCCACAGCTTCAAAAAAAAGATGCTTATGAAAAGGAGATATGCAGAGGAGAAGATGGGCTGGCCCTTTTCCTTAGGCTGCATGCAGTATGCAGTTTTATCCCATCTGTGCATTCATGCAGAGAGAAGCAGCAATTTGCCCTGCGGCCAAAGTCCATCCAGTTGGCCTGAAAAGTCCTGTCTAGACACTTCCTGTCTAAGTGTGCTCAGGCAGTGACACAGGATGCTCCTAAGCTGTGCCATCTGGACAATATCTGCATTTTTTCTGTGGAGCTTTTTACCAGGAGTGACTACAAAACTGGATGTTTCTTAAATATGAAAGAGAAAAGGCCAAAGACTCAAGTTTGTTTTTTGCGAGAGAAAGGGAAAGAAAAAATGGTAGTTTCAGCATGTGCTTGCTAAGAAAGAGCTATTTCATGGCACTGGAGAAGGGCTGCTTTGTGCTGTGCAGTAATCTGAAGAGAAGTACAGTTCTTAGAGACTGGATCAAATGAACCTCGGCACCACCTCTTGACACTGCACCTTTCCCATTTGCATTTCCTGCAGCATCCCTCTGGCACCACAGTGTGCATCCAACAGCAGAGCATGGCCAGTTCGCAGATGGCAATTGGCCAGGTACTGGCAATCATACCAGCAAACATATGCATAATCAGCAAGGTTTTACCCTTGCTGACCTAATCCATTCACCCGCGACAAAAGGGCATGCCAGTAAGGGTGGTGTTTCATCTTCAAGTGCTGCTGCAGGAAATTGGAGTTACTAAAAATATTATGAAGCTCTGACTGGAACTTGGGATATATGCTTGTTAAATTCAGAAAACCCAGAGCTGAAAATTATATACATAGAAAACAGTTTTCTTGTCCTGGTCCCCTGTTAAAGTCATTCTTCACCATATCCCAGAAACTCCATCGCATGCGATCATACAGACACAGAATTCCAAGGCAAATGTCTGCAGTTATAGTCACTAAAATATTTAAGATTGAAGTGAAATGGAAGGTGAGCCTTTTTCTGCTTCTTTTTGATAGTAAACAAGAATCAGGGGAATTATTATTATTTTTTCAATTAGAAATTCACATTCATTTTGTCATCTTCATGATAACTGTTGTGGTCATGGAACAGGGAGATTGCAGAAATCTGTAAGTGCAAGTTGGCATCACTTGTTTTTCCAGAAAAGTTAAATTTACGAGGTTATTATTTGCTTGTTTTCTTCATACCTAATTGCAAATTTGGATAAAAGTGTTCTTAGTTAAAACTTCAAGAACTTTCAGTCTGATGGTACTCATGGTAAGCATCCTTGAGCCTGCTAAGAAACAAACCAGCTAGGTCCAGGAAGAGCATAACTGACATTCCTGGTAATTATGACAAAAATCTGAGTAATTTTCATTAAAAACTCAACCCTTCTGGATAATTCCTAACACATTTGTGTATTGGACAAACCCAATAAAAACAAACCTACGTATATGCATACTTTAGTTTCTTTTAAATATTCACATATAGGCTTTGCAGATTGCTTATTAAGAAAAATGTTCCTATAAGTGAGCTCTTTCAAACAGTTGCCCATGGGAAGCCCTGTGGCTGGAATGAACTAAAATTAAACTAGAAGAAATGTGAAGGAGGAATCATTTCGCATTTGCCAGAAGATACACTGGAAAATGATGAGTCTTCCTAATTTATATTTCTTCAAAGTGTGTGATCCCAAGACGAGATAACAGACATACAAGATAAAGACTGTATCTAGAAATGTCACATTGGAATAAGATTCTATTTGAAGAAATCATTGCAATGTTATTTTAGAACAGTGATGCAATTTTTCAGGAAAGGATGTTCTAGCCATAGAAATACCATTGACCTCCTAAGTGAAGAGCCAGGATGGAAAGAGAGAGGTGAATGGACAGTCAGTCATTATCTCTTCCTCTTCTGCCCTAGTATCAGTCCCACCTATAACATCAGTTATTAAAGTCACGCTATCGTTCCAAAAAGGAGGTGGTGGCAGCGTTCCAGGTTTACACTGCCAATAGGTTATCCAATCCAAATGAGAGATGAAATAGTAGAGTTAGTTTTCTCTCCCTGCCTGTTTAAAAAAAAAAAAAATAAAAAAATTGGGTTTGGACAAACAAACCAGCACAATTAAATTAAGCATGTGGTTGATAAATGAAATACAGAAGAGTGTACAGAATAAAACTCTGGCTACCATAGGTATTTTAAAGTAGAGTTGGCTTCCATGCAGTGTTATTACACATCCTTTGCTGAAAACTGTATACCTTTCACAATTTTGAACCTCCTGTGTGTTTCCTCATATTTTCAATCAAATTATTACATACTAGAAATATGCATAAGGGAAATTATTCTACACATTTTATGGTTTGCTGTTGCTTGTAGCAGTAATTGAAGTACCTTTTCCACTTATGAAAGTACTAATTTTATTTGGTTTTATTGCTTTTCTAGATGCAATTATTTATTTAGTGTGTTTTGGCTTTATTAAATTATGTTTACTATAGGAACATCATAAAAATGTATGAAAGCAACACATCAGCCACTACTGCCCAATGACTTGTTTTGGGGAATCTAGTGTTATTTTTCATATCCAAACATAATAGAATAAAGTAAGAATAAAGAGATAATCTACACTGGAAAACAATGCAATTTTGAGATAATATAATAAAACACCTGGACAATATGATTTCATAAATCTTAGTTCTAAAATTTACATGAGCTGGGCGTTGGGGTGGCTATTTTAGGACATGCAGCATTTTCTATCTGGAAACATAACATGAAATACAATTAAACAGCAAAGGGGAAAGCATATACAGATTCAGCTTGCCCTGAGCTACTGATTCCTACAGAACAATGAAAATATTTCTTCTTCAAAAGATGCACTGGGTCAGTCTTAGGAAGTGTAAAGGTTTACTCTGGCAGTGACCAACAACTTGTTTGTAAAGTTTTATCAGAATCGTATTTAGGAGACTTTTCACACTCAGTGTATCATTCTGTGTTGAGGGTCTGAGGTGATACCTGCTGAAGTTGGCAGCAAAACTCCCATTACCTTCAAATAGAGACTAGACGTGCTATCCTACACCGTGAATACAGTCTTCAGAATTTGCTGGTAATACTGTGATGTCCAGCCTCAGCTTAACTCCTGTATTTAACATCTGAACTAGCTACTGAGTGGATGGACACATACAATGTTGAAATCTCAAGAGGAATCTTTAACATACCACAAAAGGCAAAATCAACTTAAATGCCTAGAAACTGAGCCTAATACTCTTAGGCTAGAAAGGAGAATACAAAAATAAAGTACCAGAGCAGTTGACCAAGTTGTTTCTTTCTAACTCTTTAAGCCAAAGCCAGGATAGTACAAATGTCTTTCTAAGCATTGTGGCTCAGCTCAGCCCAGGTACATGAACAAAGAAATGCCTTGCCTGATTTTATTTTTGTTACATACAAAATCAGGCTGGGATCTACAGGAACTCCTATTACATCATTACACCAGAGACTTCAGCTAAAGCAGAAAATTTTCTGTGTGGTCAGCAGTAGAGTATTTGATAGTGAATGAGGACCAGAAGCTGAGATCAAATAGGAGTACTCATGCAAAAGGTGGAAAGAGGGTGGGAGGGAACAACATGTGAATAATAAAATGCAGATTACAGTCCTATGGACAGTTAGCCCTGCAAATGGCCTTTACTCACATGCACAGATCAACTGCCTTCAATGACACCACTTGCAGCAGCAGCTGCCCAAAGTATTTCAGGATTTCTGCAGGGAAGAAATAAGATTATATTAATTCTGGAAAAGTGTAAACTGATCCACCCAGGGGAAACAAACTGAAATGCAGAGTGTGAGCAACTGTCAAGGCAAAATGAGAGTATTCCAGAGCAGTGTAAAAGACAGGAAGCAGGGGAGCACAGGGACTGATTTCAGAGGATATTACATGTTTATCTTTTTAGCCAGAAGACAATATAATAAGTATTCAAGCACATTTCAAGGAAACAGAAATCATTTATGTTAAACCAGAAAGAAATAAATAGCAGTAAATAAAACATAAAGGAAACTCTTGGAAAATACTGTTATTTTCTTCATTATAAGATTTAAGTACTGTATGGAAAAATCCTGCTTTATGAACTTTGACTTAGATTTTAGTTTAGAACTGAAAAAGTGTTTCTTATTCTCAGAGATGCAACCTTTTCTATAAGGTATAGTCTTGTGTCTGCAAAAATTTGCATGGCTGAAATGTTTCTTGTTTTGTTTTAATTGTCCTTTTTAGGCTTAAACTTGAGGACACCAGTTATATTCATGTACAACACAGTACCCCAGAAGATAAAAGAACAAATTCTCCAGTTCTCCTTAGCACTTCATCCTTCTTTGGGGAGCACAGACTTTAATCTTCTACCAATGAGCTGAAATCCATTTAAAGTGCTAGGGCTACACGTAAAATTCCACAGCAACTCATTCGCTTGCTGCTACATTTTCTAAGGTGAATTTGATATGAACAGCCCACTCCCCAACTGATGAGCCAGCACACACAAAGCAACACAAGACAAGACTTTCCTCCTCTAAGTCTCCATTCTGAATCTGGATGTAATCCAATCCCTAATAGCAGTATGCAGCTCTTCTGTCACCTATGTGAAATCTGTTCAGTTAACTTTCTTGATAACCTCTCTCTTAGCTAAGTTTTATAGTTTTAAGTCTAAAACTCAAGACTGCAATGAATTAGGCAGCTTTGGTGGTATAGCCTTTGTTCTAAACTCTGAACTCACCTGTACCAGGGCAAAAGTGGTGAAATCCCACTGGAATGACAGTAACTTGATTTATTAATTTTTGCTGCCTTCTGCATATTTTTAATATCTTTTTTGGTTCTGTTAAGAAACAGTGAGAGGCACTGAGAATGGCTGTGATAAGAGATGTAACTTGCCCAAGGTTTACAGCTGGGAAGCAAATTTGGCATATATATTTCAACTTGTGAAATCTGCAATAAGTAAAATTAAATTGGGAAATTTAGAATTAAAGAGGCTGAACATTTTTCTAACACACATTTTTCAGATTTACAATATTTGAATTGTAAGACTCAGTGTCTTGAGAAACAAGGAGAAATTGGAAATGAATGTGAAAATCTTATTATTTCCTGTTTCTTATTTTTAATATTATTTTTATTTCAGCTTCTATGAACTAACTCCAGTGCAGACGGAACTGATTAACAGCATAGTAGAATTATTGTGCGTGAGAGAAGAAATATAGCCCATTCTGTAGAATATTTACATTCAATGGTAACAACATTGTAACTAATTTGTTGGTTCTGTTTCCTAGCCAAAAATCGCAGAGGAGAATTTAACATATGCTGAACTTGAACTTATGAAGCCGATTCAGGAAGCCAAAGGCACTCCCAGTATGACAGTCTACGCACAGATACTCTTTGAGGAGAACAAGCTGTAATAGTTCATGCCTGTATAAATGTCCTTTGTCTGTGTTCTATTTAATTTTTGCTGTGCTGTTTATTTATAAAAATCATACAAATATCCTTATTTTTTTATTTCCATTCATGCACTTCTATTTTTCTATGAGACTTTTAAACAAAATGTAATTGAAAGTAATCATAGAAAAAGCAGCTTGTCTACAAGTGGCATTCTAGAGACATCCTTTGTAGAGTTTGCCCCCCCAGTTTAAATGAATTTCCACCTGGGGCATTTTCAATATTAAACATTATTCCTTCTTTGATGCTAATGCAACAGGTCCAACTGCAAAAAATCAACATCTTAGCAAGCCTCAGGAGGAGTACTGGCAGGATCCATGCACATAATCTGCTTCTGAAGACAAACACATCTGATTAAGAAATTTGTCAGTTTAATGCTGGTTTTATTCCTACAGCAAAGAAAAAAACTAAAATTACTTTTTTCGTATTTTTCCCCCTCCAGAAATAGTTGTAAAAAGGTTTGATTTCTATATTCTAAAATTCCCTTTCGAAATGACGTAATTTTTAAAAACTTATGTTACTTCTAGTAAAGGTATTCTTAAATGCTTGAAATCAAACATTTCAAAGTAATCTAGAAGAAACATTCATAGTTAAACCCCAACAAATTTAAGGAAGAATTTTTATAGCTTGGGGAACATTTTCTTTTTTTTTTTTTTTTCTTTCTTTTTTTTTTTAAATTCTGATTGGGAGTAGGAAAAACTTACTAGTGAGTTAAAGACTTCAACAGAGCCAGGACTGCTTTTGTCCTTGATTTAAATTGGTGCTCCCAGACCTGCAGAAGTTTTCTTTTGTGGCCTACATTACTGAACTGCTGATCTAGAGGAAAAATTACAAAGCTTCTCCTTCAGTATGGATCAGACTCCATTAACACCCTGCTCACTTACTTTGGAGTTTTTTTTGAAAGAGCAGGGCTCAGGAGTTGGGGAAATGAGCCGAATGTGAGAGCACAAAATACTCTTCCTCTTTCTTCACCTCTTGATAACAGATGGGATTCTTCCTTTTCCTTTGATATACATTCATGGATACTCTGTGGCATCCAGGGCATTTCAGTTGTGAAGGATAGCTGGATTGATGTTTTCAAGCTTCTAAATCTCCAATGCTCAAGTTCCACCAAAGCTCAGGAAGAGTTGGGTACCCAAAAGCTTTCAGCCCTTAGGAATCTTTAGCCCTTGAGTAACTGCAGAATTAATGGAGATGAAAAAGCATGGCCTCTTTAGCTCACCATCAGGTCATGGAGATCTGATACTTGGCTTGTGGCAAGTCTTCTCCAGGTCTGGGAAGAAGCCCCTTGGCAGGCCATGCATTCAGCAGTATTTACTGTGGATTTTGGAGTAGAACTTGCAGGCCTTGGGTTTTGAAATGGTGGTCCAAACTGCTTCCTCCTTCACAGGTCAGGCCTTTTTAGTGATACAGCAACTTCTCACCAGGGCTTGGGCACAGCTGGGAAATACCACAGGAAACCTTATGCCCTTATTTCTGTTACTGCATGGGAGCACAGGAGAGGAGGGCAGGGATGACAATGCAGGGATGGGGACATGTGACAATGGGAGAGAGCACATCACTACCTTTTGGAAGGTTTCGCCAGAATAAGCAAGTCTGTATAAACTGCTTTTTAACTTTTTTGAATGGGGGTAGAGATTAAGCAGCATACATAATCTGTTACTGTATAGCCAGGATATGTAAATGTAAAATGCAGTTACCTGCTTCCATGTTAGATAAAAACCTCTTGTATAAAAAAAGAATTTAAGAAAAGCTTGTCAGGCTGTCCATTATGTACAGTACTAATTCCTACCCTGGTCCCCCATCAAAACAGTTCTTTTCAAACTAAGGCCAGCTTTTATCAATAGGTTTGTTAGTAATTATTTGCATTTTTGAGCTGTCAAGAAAATGTTTATTTCGCCATCTCATTATCCCAGGAGTTCAGCCACCCACCAAAAGGGCAGGGTATCTTTCCTTGTTCTCCGATTGGGTGATAGACTTTCAAAGAAAACAGCAATCAACTCATTGACCAAAATAAATTGGTGCTAAAGAGTGATCAAACGTTTGGGGATCAATTTTGGAACAGCCAGGGTTTGACTGACTATTCAGAGAAGACATCTCTTACTCAGACAGCTGTAAGGAAGGCCTTAGAAAAATATAGAAATTATTAGTGATTCCTTTGGAATTAAAAATAAAACTCTAACACATTAATGAGTTGACCACTTTGTTGTGAAAGTTCTAAAGTTTCTAAAGTTTGGTATATGGACATTCCTTTTATGTACAACTGGCCATTTTGCCCATTGTTCAGAAAAATCCTCTACTGTATGTTTATGCCCTGTATTTTAATGAATACCAGTCTTTGTGTATTAATATTCTATATATTCTTGTTTATGTTTGATATCTGTTTCCCCCAAATAATAGTTAATTGAGCTAAATAAATTACCTTTACTTGTGAAATAAGTTCTCTTAGTCTGTGGAGGATTTATCGCTTCTTAAAGAATGATTCGAGGATACATGTTGATCTTGTACTCAGCACTTAGGGCATACTAACAGGTAGGAACTGAATCTTTTTATTTTGCAGAAAATGCCATGATTTTAAAATATTTCACTTTTGTGACTGACTTCAGATGACAGCAGAATCCTGAAAGGCAACAGACCAGCTGAGTGAAAGGAGGCCAGAAATATTTCTTAGGAGTACACCCGTCTTCCTGAGCAGACATTTCCTATGCCTTTTCTCATGCAGTGTCCACCCAGCTT
>NW_009916748.1:91783-113179 GCF_000696875.1 Nestor notabilis | reverse complement strand
GGAAAGAAAAACATCATCCTTTACCTTGTAATTAATTTTGCAACTTCAATTATCAAAGCAACTCACTTGAAAGACTATGGAGAAGAAAATTTCATTTGTGGGAGAAATGAAGAATAAGTTTGATTTACCTCCTTCTAACAGGAACTGCAAGGCTGAATTAATCTCTGGCCTAAGTCCTTCTGGCTTCAGCATAACAGCAGCAGAGCTGAATGTGGTCCACTGCTCTTTTATGACAGGAGCTCCCATGAAGACCCTGAATACCTTACTAAGCAGCAGTTGGAGTCTGCTGAGTCACACTACTTTTGTTTGTCATTGGTAAAACATTGCCTAATGCTTAAATTTTTACAAATACAGCTCTATTAAGCTTCACGCCGATTTAGTATCAGAATGTTAAATGTTAATGTACTGTACCCTAAAGCTTTAAATAGAATTAGAGATGTTTACAGCTTTGGTTAAATGCACCTTGTTCCTCCACATTAAATTTTATTACTAGAATCCTCCGTCAGGAAATAGGAGTAAATCATGTTAGTGTTGTGGGCCATGTGGGGGTTGATTCTGCAGCCCAAACAAAAGGTGTTTTACTACTCTTTATTACAACTTTCTAATTGGAAGGTGTGGTCAGAATGTCATTATCTCTGTAATTACAAGCAAATTGTTTGTTTTAGTATAACTGTAACGTAATCGTGGGGTGCTCTTCATTAAGAAGTCCAATATACTTGTCCTTAGCCAGGGTTTGGCCAGGTTCTGCTGACATAGCAAGAATCAGACCAGAAGAGGTCTTGTGATGTTTGATTTGTAGGTCAAATTCTGCTTTCTGAGGACTTCTTCAAAACACCTCTGGTGAGTGACATCAAGTTGAAAAGATCCTTTTTGGTTTCAGTCTAACCTATGAGAGTAAACCATAAAATTCCTAAATTCCATTCCATAGCGATTGCTCTTCTGAGCTCCTGCAATAATCTGAAATATACTCATTTGGTGTAATTTGTTCCACAACTTGGTTTGACTCCATTGTACTACCTTGGTTGGAAGGCACTGGATAGAAAAGATTTTGAGATGTCAGCTAGTCTATCACTTCATCCCAAGATTGGACCAACTCAGCCTGATACAATGTGGTAGAGGCTTTTCTAAAAAGAGGTTGGCCTCTTTACAGGAACTTACAGTGATAAGGTTCCATACTCTCTTCACCATCAATTTCCACAGCCCTAATAATTCAAAATGTTTCTTACCATAAAGGCTGTATCTTCTTGCTTTTCCTCAGAATATCTACCTTTTCTCCTAACAGCCTTCTCTATGGGAGGGAAGTTTGCAAAGAGAATTAACAACTTCAGTTCTTCAATTCTGCTTGTAAAGGATGAAGGATTCCCAACACTGGAAAAGCTTAACAAATTATTCCAGAGAAAACAGCCCTGAAAATTCAGGGGATGACAAAGGTTGGGTTCTGAGCTGGCTTCCCAGTCCCCATTCTGAGTACAGCCCACAGAGGAAAACTGCTGAAGCAACTTCACAAAACACACCATAGCTCCAACACATGGACCTCAAACAACACCTCTCAGTGGCTGCCTCAGCTCTTTCAAGCAAACTTCACAGCAGTTTCATATTCCAGCGTTTCCACTTAGAGGCTAAATACTGAAGCAATGTACTCTACTGACAACATAGCAGTAGGTAGGGCAAGACTCCTACTGTCTTAGCTTTGTTAAAGCTCTCTTGTTCCTCACTTAGTGTTGCTGGATTGTTTGCAAATAGCACAAGAGGCTTTTCAGTCTTTGACCACCTCAGTCAGAAATGTTCTGGCAGCCCTTTTTGAGCCTCCAGCTGAGACCCACTCAGGTTTTTGTTGTAGTACATAACACAGCTCGTCACTGCAATTGCATTTCTGCCTACCGTGCAGGACCTGGGAACCTCTTGCATCTCATGCCAGGAAAGCAGGAGGTCATGTGCACAGACTCCCCTGGCAAGCTCACCTGGTTCTGCTCCTGGCTAGGGAAAACCTCTGGGGACAGGGGCTTCCTAGCTCCCTGCATGCCTGTTCCCTGTGCCCCTCTTGAATGCAAGCTGCTGAGACAAACTCAGACTTTCCCTTTTGGGTTTAATTTGTTAGGTCATGTTAAAATCCCATCTATCTTGTCTGCAGCAAGATTTTATCATGAGGAAGTGAATGAAAATGCGGCAGTGCATTAAGGCTCTGTACATAGAGCTGCACAATACAAGGTCACCTCTGGGGGCTTTTGCCTTCTGGTTCTGGGCTGGCATGGTCCTGGGCACAGTTGACGGCAGTTATAGTGCATAGTTACACACAGCCCCATACCTTTCTTTGAGAAATTAGCCATTGATCCTTTTGGATTATCCTCAGGAAAGAGGTGGCCTGCAGGAACTTCTCTGACTGCTAACAGTTCTCTCCTGATGCCAGAGGAGAGCAAAACACAGGACCAAGACATCACATAAAATATGGAGCACAAAAAGCACCTGGGGACAAGCAACAGTTATTACTTTCAAACATGGTAACCGGACATGTGTCCTCCCCTTACCATGAAAGTAAACAAGAAATCACTGGATACTGTTCAGTGGTGCTACACCACTTCTTTCACCTCTAATTCTGCCTGCTGTGCATAACAACTAGAAGGGAAACTGCTCAGCAGCATCTGTGAAGGGATTTTTCAGGCAGCCAGTTAAGCAGCTTTACAGATCTCATTCCCTTGCACTAGTCCTGTGGGAGACAAGCAAGTGGAGAATCCTGGCCTAAGTACTCAGATCAGATTGGATCAACAAGATTGACAGCCAGTCATTATTATTCTATATGGCACCTCTACGCCCTAAATGGTCCTGCCTTACACATGCACTCTACTCTCAGGGGACACATGTCCTTCATATCCCTCAGGCAAACAGCTATGCTCCCTTGTAACTCTGCTTCCTCTTTGCTTGCTCTCAAAAAGCAACCAGAGGATAGAAGAGCTCTGATCTGCCAGGGAACTAGCTCAAAAGCCAAAATTAGTAAATCATTATGTACATGACGATGGCAAATGGTAAAGGCCACTCCTATATATCACTATAAAAAATAACATTAATTGGGATGCTTTGCAATTTCCTGTACAACCCATAATTAGGTTAGATAAGAAACTAGCAGTGTCTAAGTGCTATAAATGTCTAAATTAAGTTATTTTGAAAGCGCTTGGCACTCTGACATTTGAGAGTTCAGAGTAATTGGGGTATTGAAATAAAATTGCTTCTGTTATTTAAAAGGTCATTATCTTCTTCAGATAGATATATAAGGACTATTTTCCACTCTACTGAGCTGTTCTATTTGGTACAATTAGACCTGCTTGAGTAGATTTCTAGTGGGCCTCCTCCCACTTATCACAGTCCCAGTACTGCCACAGAAGGGCCTGTAAATATACAGCCCAAATACAGAGTATATATTCAGCTCATAATAGGGCTCTGAAGAGCCAAGAGCCGCCCAAAACTTCAGACAGCCACCATGAACACTACAGGCTGCTACAACCAGCAAGGTGGCAACTGAGTCCTTACACAAGTAAGGATTTCACCTTCTCAACTAAATCACCTCATAGTCTGGCAGCAACTCTGGTTATTTCAATAACACTACTGGAATCCCTTGTTTACGACATACACGGTCCCACTGTCACAATAAAGATATGTTTTTTGCTTGCTTACTAGCTCTGGTGTTCTGCAACTGCGAATTCCCTTGTCACAGCCATAGGCAATCATGAATGTGATGATCTTTTTATTAATATGCTCTTGCAACAATCTTTGAGATCCCTGTATGAAAAGAACTTGGGAACAGTAGCACGTGGTTACAATCACAGAGAAAACTTCCCTGAGGGAGTTACAGGTTAGTTTGCATGAATTTCTCAAAAAAAGGTTTGAGCAAATTCTTTTTTCTGAGGATGCAAAGGCCCTGCAGTGCACAGGCAGCTCTGCAGCTATTGCTTCACTAGTGTTTATTAAAAAACAAAGCTACAGAGATCAGACAGTATTTAATGCTCACTGTAACATTTATAAGACTTCTACTGCCAGACATGGAAGCAACATGGTCTGTGCCACAACCAAAGAAGTGCAATTAATGCCTTCCAGGGTTTATGGTCCTCTGTTACATTAGACTGATGTTCAAAGTCACATAAAGGTTGTGCTTGATTTCCCTAGAGGGCAGACTAAAGTCTATGACTTTTTCCCACAGTTTTATCCTAATGGGATTGGATTTCTTTTAAGAGTAATTCTCACCTTGAGCTACTTACCCATTGAAAAAGTTGGTTCTGAGACAATTACAACACTCTGTTGATGTTGTGACACTTGCAGTAACAATAAAGTTGTGCTCAAAGTACTTCCTCTGGAATTGCTCTACTTGCTTAATTTGTCAAGCATATTCTAGATCTGCCACCCCTACGTCCCATATGACCGTTAGAGAATCACATCAGGATACCCACTAAGCAGGCACCACTATCGCCCCTGAGGTAGCACCAAGCCTTGACTATGTGTTGGTGGAAGCTACCTCCATATGTGGAGCTGACAGACAGTCATTTACCGAATACACAGAAGTAGGTGCTTGTAAGGGGGTTTAGTTTCAGCGAATTGCTCAATCATGTATTACAAATTTCTAGCAAAACCTTCATGTCACAGAGACTTGCCTGAAGAAAAATGGTCAGGTACCATTACCACTGTAGCACACACTGGCTGTATTAGACCTGAGAAAATTGATGACTGCAACATGCTTACATTTGTGCCTTAACTCTTCAAGCAAGGAATGGGTTCTTTTGGTACTCATAGAATGCATTTCTTTCCATGACTTATGACCTTGAGGAAAAATCCTCTAGAGCTAGAGAAGAAATTAAAACTTTCTCAACCAAGCACAGAAAATCATTCCTTATCAGAATTTTCACCAGGAGGAAACTGCAACCCACTTCTATCCATTTGCCTTCTATATTCTCCCCAAAATTACAGCTCCCTGAACATTAGAACAGGCTTGACCCAGGAAGACATTAATTCTTAACCTACTAACTTCTATTCACATGTACAGTCTGGATTTGTTTTCTGTGATCCCAAACAACAGCTGATGTACCTCATTCTTCTCCTGAGGGTGTAAAAGAACTGATTTTAAGCACAAGGAGATGAGCCTGTCAAATCCATGCATGCCTAGCCTACAGCTGGCCTCTTCTTATACCGAAGTCAGGATGATGTCTAGAGCATTGGAGTCATTAGTGTAGCTGTCCAGGCTGCAAAGTAGTTATCAGCACCAGCTCTAGGAGAGGGAGTATCTGCTATTGGCAAAGACAGGCAGACAGGCTGCATGAGAAAGCTAAGGGAGGATACACAATTAGCAAGCTATCAAGATGCCTAGTAGGTAAATGAAAACACAGGTAGTTAGTGTCTTTCATGGCTCTTAATCACCTTTATCATGGTTCAGTAAAGCTGTATTCACAGTTGACAGGAATCCAAGTCTTGCTCTCCATGTACCCAAATCACAGCTTATTTTTAAGAAATGTGAAGAGGGAACAAGAAAGAAGCAGTGTACTCAATTTTGCAGCATTCTATGACAACTGACCTTTTCCCAGTCCTCAGGAAAAGGGAAGATGGACTTGATCCACCACTGCTCCAAAGGGTTACTTTGATTGCAAAAACACTGGTGTATTTTGGCCTATTTTCAGTGTATGTTTCATGGAGCACAGAAAGGATAGCATTAGAGTCATCAAGTCATGTACTTGTAGGATAGAAAGGATAACCAGCTGGGTCATCTGTGTAGATATAATGCAGCCTTCCTTGTATGTCTGCATTATACATTATATATGTACAATTATACATTTTATATCATACAGTTTCCACAGGCGATTACCTCACTCACTGTGTAGATTAGACCAAGCTTTGGGGTGTGTGGGGGCAGGGACATCACAGCACTGTGTAACAAAGGAAGTGGTTTGCCATAGGAAGTCTTGCTCATTCAGCAACATGATTCAAAAGAAGAGTCATGAACAAAGCAGTGTCCTACAGGGAGAAGAAAGTTGATGGTATAGTTAAAGGAAGACTGGTAAAAACAGATTCTTTCTAATGATGCTGGCGAGTCTCTAGCGCCAAGATTTTGGTATATGGCAGTTCTTCATATTCCTCAATCTCTGGCTGTCCAGTGCAGCACACACAGGGCTTCACTCCTGCAGGGCTAACCAGTCCCAGTGCAGTGGAAATCAGGGAGCAACCTTGGCTCTGTCAGGGGTGTGTTTGGTGGTATGAATACAAAGGCCTTCATGGCCAATAATGTCCTTCGTGTTCTTCCTGGCTCTGCCCTGACCCAGTTTACAGTGTTCAGGAAGTTGCCTTGCCTAAGTGGCTACTCAGCCCTTCTGTGCGTAAGATAAGATACTCGATTTCTTTAGCAGGTCATGGAGGGGCAGGGCAGAAAGGAAATAAAGTTATCAGTTTAGCTCCTTCAAATTCTCATAAAATGTTAAGGAGCTTGATTTCTCACACTTTCTCCATTTCCACCAGGGACACAAATGGCACTTAAATTTATTACATTTTGGCCTCAGCCTTCTTATGTTACAAATACCCACTTCTACCATGCAGGGTAATTGTGAAAGTAAATCCTGAAGTATGTCTCGTATACTGATATTCCAGAGAACACTGGGACAAGGCCAGGAAAGAAGTCAGTGAAGGAGAAGAACGAAAGAATATGCTGACCACCTGTGTCAGACTTTCATCCTCACCCATTCCAAGAAGAACAAATCAGAGATTAGGAAACTAAAGATTGCATCATAACACATGCTCAGAATGGGGCTTGGTAAAAGCACCACTATCAACCTGGGAATTCCTACCTTCACTTTGCAAAGAAAATAGCTTTTCAGGAGGCATGCATACATTTTCATGCAGGAAAGGAGGAAGACTGTAATGGAGATATTAACATGCTTGTATGTTAGGAAGAACAAAGATACTGCAACAAAATCACTTAACATCTGTTTGAAACCCCAGTATTTTCTGACCTTATCGTATTAAAATTAGAATGTTAATGTTATTAAGCTACATTGTTCTTTGTCATAATGAAGGCAGTTTTATTTGCTAGCTATTATTTATGAAATGCAATGTAGTATGCCATTCTATATCTAAAATAGTATTTAAAATACAAAAAGTTTCTTAGGACAAATACTGCAAAATCTTGTTGTCCATGTGTCTGTCAATATCTCACAGTTTTGGAGTCCATTCTCCAAAATTTCCATTAGACTCGACTGCAGCATCAGTCCAATAACTCCTTTGCAATTCAGTCCCCAGCCATAGGCTTCCAGTTTCTCTGATTCATTCATGCTCTGAAGGGTAATTTTCTCTCCATCAAAAAGGCTGAAAAATCAAGAGTTCTTGGCTATTTCTTCCTACCCATCCACAGACCAGCAACAGACTCTTCCCCAGTCATCACCAACTAGAAGCTTGGAGGAATTTCTTGAGAAAGAAAAAGAAGAGAAAAAGGTTTAAGAACAATACACAAATGGGATTGAGGCTTTCTCCTGCATGTGTAGCAATTAGAAGGATGCAACATTCAGGGGAGTAGGTTATCTTTAATGTTGAATTTCAAGCATACTGAGTAGAAAAAGACTGTAAGAAGACAAAGTATTTCAAAGATTGAACTTAGAAGTGCATCCAAATTCCCCAGAGTTCAGTGGGTTAGCTGTGGACAATCTAGCCAGATCAGAAGCTCTTACCCTCCTCTGAGACTCTATGAATGTTAAATAATCTGCTGGCCAGATTCAGAATTCAGACTTGTTACCACGTAATGTCATGGCATCACCCCCTGAAATCTGCTGCATTCAGTGCCACCAACAGTAATGAAACTAACCCACCCTCAAGTTTCCCACTTTCAATGCATATAAACATCACACTCACTAAAAGCTCTAAAGCTGAGAATGAAGAATATAGGAATAATTTTAGTAACTATCAAAATTCCAACACTTGTGGAGAGAAAGATAGCAAATGTTTCACAGTACATCATAACATCTTGGAATAGGAGACAACAACAAATATTAAAGCAAGATGAAACTGCAGAAGGAGGACTGAGTAAACTAAAATATTGCTGGCTGTGCAAACTGTTTGTCTGTTGGCCAAAAAGTTCCTGTTTACATTTTAAGGAGATAGTATCTTTAGCAACATCTAGGATAGCGCTTCTTCTATGGTGCAGAGACAGTGTAGCAGCTGCAGATCTTTACAAGTATTCTGGCTGAAACCTAGTTATTTCTCTCCTGGGTTGCTCCTATCTGACCAGCTCCCAGAATAACTGTGTTTGGCCAAAAGTGATACCACCAAGATTTAAAAAAAAATCAAATAAGCCAAAACAAACAACAACAAATAACCCTAAAACAACAACAAACCCCCAAACATAAACCCCCATCAGTAGTAAAATCAAAACCCATGACGATGTAGGGCTGAGCGGTGGAGACTCCAAGGCCAACACCGTGCCCCCTGCTGGACCCCGGCTGGAATGCAAAGGGAAGGACAGTACCTGGATACAGCCAGTGCGGTCACTGCTGGGCTGGTCTTACTTGGTTTTCCAGTCAAGGCAAGGCTGGGATTCAGTTCCCGACAGAGAACAAGATGTTTTCCACACTTGTTACCTGTTGTGTGGTTTAAAAATAAATATTTAGAAAGTGTCTGGGGGCAGCATGGATGGGATTGTTATTATTTACGGTCAGCAAGTTGTTAAGTTGAGAACAAATATATTTAATCTCAGCCTGTGCTGTTGCAAAATAGGCCCATCCCAATTTAATTTGTGGCTATGATAGTTACATGTGCTGACGTGCGGCTGTATCAATTGTGTACTAAATTGGATTTGTGTATTATTGCTTTCTAAATTGCATGCCTAGTTCAGCAAAATTGTTCATCAGTTTTCACTGGCTCTATGCTTAATAAGATGCCCCACAATACCTTGCTGCCAGGATATAATACAGCCCATAATTGCCTAGTAAAAAGAAATTACATAAAGCCCCGGTATTATCAACTTATCTAAATCTGCTCATAACAGAATCAATAATTAAATGCTGAGAACATTTCACATACACACACACATACATACATACACACCCCTAACATAACTCAATCATAGTTACTTCGGTCTTTTTAATGACTGTGGTTGGTATTAATTTTATTTTCTTTAATGCACGGAATGAACTTTGGGAGTATTTGGCCATTTAAAATA
The DNA here is from genome assembly GCF_000696875.1 of Nestor notabilis. Lineage (NCBI taxonomy): Eukaryota > Metazoa > Chordata > Aves > Psittaciformes > Psittacidae > Nestor > Nestor notabilis. Next base: position 104,004 of record NW_009916748.1, on the reverse strand, counting down.
ATTCTGAAGTCATCTGACTAGTTAAAGGGAGCATGTCACTGCTTTGATTACACCTCTCCACTCTAATAAAGAATGCTGTTGCTGTATACATGTATTCATGTACAAACAGATGTGTGTGTCTACACATCACCAGATGCCTGTGCTCAATGCATGTCTTCTATGGTCCTTTCTGAAAAAGGCACAAACAGGAGTATTCCGCTGTGCTCCCAAGGGCAGCTTTTAAGCCCACATTTAGAAAACTGTTTAAGGTAGAAATTTTTAAAATAGCTAAAATCTCAGTTTGTCCAAAGACATGCCTAAGCAGTTGTACCTGGGTACCTGAGTACCTGGAAACATCTGCCACACGAAGTTATGGACAAGAACTTAGGAAATTCTTAAAAGGGATGTTCCTACATGTAAAAAGAACTTGCACAATGACTACAGGATACTAAAAGGATTTTGGAAGGAATGTTAAGTCTTTTGCTTTGATTTGCAGCAATCTCTGAGTAGAGACCACAATAAAACCAAATATGTATCCACCGCAGCCAGACTAGCTCACATCTGGTATCTCTGGTGTTCTTGCACCTTCCCTAGAAGCATCTGGCTCTAGCTACTTTGAGACATGACAAAAGGTAGGATGGGCATCTAGTCTGGCATTTCCAATATGCCTCTGTATGTATAAATATTTTCACATTGCAATCTAAGTAACATAGATGCCAAGTTCCATGAACAGCACTTCTGAAGATCTCAGTGGTAATGCCCAATTACTGTATAATATCTTTTTATGCAGATGTTACATCTATATCTCTATATTTATGCAGATTGTGTGCCTAAAATTAAAGTAATAGAGATTGTCTGTAATGAGGATCACAGCAAATAAGTGGTGTAAATTATACATGATAACATCACAATTCCTTTCTCTTCTAAAATGTGGTGTGAAGAGAAGCAAGCTGTGCTATTTAGGATGTTCCTTTAAAGCTCCCTGGCAGGTTTCAGCTCCTCTATTTGTTAGAACAGAGAAGCGAGCTCAAGTTATTTTTAATACCAGTCAGCACGGCAGCACCATCATCTTATTAACCTCAGCTCTGTGAGAACTCCAGGGTATCGGCTTCAGCTTGGCATGGCCTTGAATAAACAGCTCCATGCTAACAGAAACCAGGCTCAGCTGCAGCTGGCCTCCCACCAGTTTGAAGGGCCTCTGACCTCATTTAAGGTGGCAAAGACAACAAAATTCCATGTTCCATCCCAGGGCAGGATCTGGCACTGTCCTCTCTAGTATTATTCCAGGACACTCTAGTACAGGGCATCAGCAGAGGTGTCAAGGGAATGGGCTTTCTGGAGCCAGAATAATTGATTAGGTTCACAGGTTTATGCAGAAAGGTGGTCTGTTAAGCTCAGCAGAACCCATGACAGAGCCTACAAACAAGCTTTTAGCTTCATCCAGGCAAGATGTGCCCATGAAACTAGTGGCTCAGGGGTGTTCTGTCTTTAAGGTAGGGCAGTGGCTACCCCCTACTTCTGCTGTGGTTCCAGCAACATTGCACCAGTAACGTGCACCATCTCCCCTTCACACTACTGTGCTCACACACCCTCTTCTTCCTCCCAGCCAACCAAGGTCTGCAGCACATAGTCACACTACAGTTCACAGCCGACCCTGTGTTCAATACCTGTGTTGCCTGGCTCTTCCATTGTGCTTTTCTGTGGTCCCAGCCCAGCAGCTTGGTCTGTGTTATTGGTATATTCAGTCTTCCACAGCTGTGCCAGCAAGGAGGTAAAGGTGGAAAAACATGGATTATAACAATGCAACAAGAGAGAGAAGCAGTTGCCTGCTTCCCAGCAAAGGGTTGAAAATGGACTTCTAACATCAGAATTGGATTTCTCAGTCATCAATCCCTCTGCAACTGTGTTGCAGGATGTCACACTGGAGAAATGTACGCAGGGAACTGGTGTAGCCCAGGAAGCTCTCACACCAGACTGAGGGCAGAACCAGCAGTGAATCCTGCTCCTGAGAATGTATGACTTAATAAACTGAGCTGTGAGCCAACTCCAAGAAACCAGGCTCAAACATATTTCCAATGGATGGTATAATTTTTTCTTTCAAAACCACACCAGGATGAAAAGCGCATTTTCAAAACTCTTCCTGAACGGCAAAGACTCCTCTGTTCAGGAGGATAACAGTTGATAGGAAGCAAACATTTTACTCTGATTCTCAGCTTCTGCCCTGTGCTGCCCTGTTAAGACAGTGACATGGGCTTTTAGTAGCTGTGTACTTCCATTTAGGGTGCAAAATTCTGCCTCTGTTCTACAGTGCATCAGGATTCCCTTTCCTTTCTCCCATCCACCTACCCTCACTACTCCATCTGTGCTTCCTGTGATGACGATGCTCTGTATGTCCCAGTCCATCACTTCAGCAAAGCAGCAGCAAACAATATGGTTTTTGGGGCTGCACGTGGTATTAATGCTTGCGAGAAGCTGGCCATTGACTGTCCACAGATATAGGTAAGATCCAGCACAAGAGAGAATATCACCCTGTAAAAAATCAAGAGGCAGTGTTTCAAAGTCCTGCACTCAACCTCCTCACAACTCTTAAATGCTGATTATAAATTAGTGTTGCTCTGACTTAAATTCTGACCTTTATTTTGCTCCTGGGCAGATGATGTAAACCAGAGAAATAAAAATGTTTTTGCTTTTTTTTTTTCCTCATGAAAAATGTTGACATTTTTGTATTGTAGAAATCCAAAACAACTTTCTCAGATTTGGCAAAATAATGCAGAAACTTTTTTGCATTTTTAAATCAAAACATTTATTTAAACCTTCCCTTTCTATTTTCCAGAAAATCCAGGCTTTTAGCAAAAAAAGAGACAGACTGACCTAGCTACTGACATGGACTGTGCACAGGCAATGGGCCAGGTCAAGTGCTCTTAAATTTTACAAATAAGCATTGTCTTAAGCAAGGACATGGTGTTCACCTGCTTAGCTGCGAAGCCTTTGGTGATTTCACAATCCTCCTCTGCCCCTCACAGGGAGCTTAATGTCATCGCATTTTTAGACTGTTTTGCATTTGACCAATGACCAGCTCAGCATTCAGTGATCTGCATTTCTGATGCAGAAAACATCCTTTGCAACTGAATATCTCCTCTCCTCTCCCTTCCACACAGGTGCAGTCTTACTACAGAACACATGTAAGGAGCAAATACAAAGGTAATCCCTCAGGGGCAAGAAATATGAGACAACAATGCAATTTTAAACGTTTTATCAAAAGTGCATTTTGATCAAGTTACTAATTGAAATTCCACCTAACCTTTCCATCCTTGATGCATGCTAAGAGCCAGCTAAATAGAACACCATCAGCAAAGTCATCTGATTCTGGCAAAGGCCACTGTGCCCTTAAATTAGCAGCATGCATCTGGTTTAGATCAACTAACACCATACTTCACCCCTGTCTGATTTAGGACAAGGGCTCTTCATACTGCAGGGAAGAATTTTGAAGATAAAACAAGGATAGCACAATTGAAATAGAATTGCCAATAGTTAAAGAGATTAAATTTCAGCTAACTTATCAGCATGCGAGTACATAATGTCCAGGCATTTGGTAATGGTCTACAGTGTTTTTCAGGTCTAGACCAGGGATTTAAAACTAACTGAAATCATTAATTACAGCAAGCTTTTACAATCCTCCTTAGCTTATAAATTTTTTGGGACAGCCTTTTTATTTTGTATCTAAATGATACAAACACCATGAGATTTTGATCTATAAATGTAGTTTCTAGATGCTCAAATATAAAAGTCAACAATCACATAAAAGATTTAGGGTTCTTGTTTCACAGAAATGTATATGGTTCAGAGATTTGGTTCCTTCAAAACTTTGCTTCAAATTGCTCTGAGTTTTCTAGGAAAAAATCTTGTTACCAAATATGTAATTTTATGTCAATCAAAATATTTAATTTAGCACAATGGAAATATTTTAAAAATAAAAATTTAAACAAAAACCCATTTCAGAATTAAGCATTCTGTTGTGCTAATGTCAAAAAGAACTTCTTCATCCATAACATATGGACCCCTTTATCTTTATTTCCTTGAGGTTTCAGTCATACTTTCTTAAGGTTCTTCCTCTTTTAAATGAACCTTTCTGCAGACTAGTGTCCAATCAGTTTAACCATTTACACTCCAACAAGCTGTAGAACTATGCTTGGATCAATTACCAGACTGTTCCTGGCACAGACAATCCCTGTTTCGGACTGCTCCAGAAGAGGAGCTACCAACTAAACAGGCTACTGTCAAGGGTGGGCTGGTACATAGGAAGGAGAGCACTCCACCCTTTTTGGGTCTCAAGTCCATGCTCTGTGCCAGTGCACCTCCTCATTTTTGAATGCTTGGCTGCTTCAGCTGACTTCATAAGGCACCTCCAGAGTATTCTGAACTGAGCTGCTGCACTGGATATTTTACACTAACCAGGACTCCTGGGGGTGGATGCTGAGCTGGCACTGGACAGACTACTTAATCCTCCCCCCTCTAATTATTAATCATCAGACCGCAAGATTAATAATGCTCTGATAGGAGATGACTGTTTGGCACAGATTAAATGGAGAATGCCTGGTTTCTTACTGCTATGAACTCAATTTTGCCTCTCTTGGTACAAGCTCAACTACTGGATCCAACCTCTAATTGTCTGAGCAGCTGGAATCCTGCTCTAGTATGTTAACAGAGATAGAAAATACAAATGTGCAAGCAACATTTCTGGGAGGTAGATGGTTGGAAAAAAATTCATTCAGAGTGTTTACAGCAAAATACAATACAGAATAATTTCCTATCAACATGCATGCAATTCTGTCAAGGCACAGACCACAACAGACTTATACCCACTGCTATCAAGTGCTCTCCCTGCACCTGAGAGTAGACGGGAAAGCAAAAAGCCAACATCGTCACCACAAAGGTGTAAGGTAGTTGTTAACTGAGGCGGCAGACTGAGGTCTAACATGTCTCAGCTGACATGGCTCTGCTGCATGAATGTCAGGAGAAATTAATGAAATAATGGAGGCAATAAGGTTATAGGTGAGCCAAATCCAGGAGCTACTAGAGTAATGCTTCATGCTCTGTAAACTAAAAGTGGTTTAATCCTGCTATCTACCCATCCAAAGATGCCTCTACTTAGCTACTCAGTCTAAGATGTTGCTTTTATTGCTTGCCTCTCATCATTAAGAACACTATTAGCAATCTCTGTAGAAAGAAAAAAAATCAATGTATCAGACTCTCAGGATGTTTTATGTTGGGAAGAGCATCCATTAAATTATCATGAAATGTTCATGGATGCATCAGAAGAAAGATGATAAATGAAGATCTTACTGTGGAATTGTTGATGGCAACAGAACAGAGGCTTGCCCTGTGGGCAGGAAGCTGGTTTATGTACATCAGCTGGTTCAGGTCCCAGATAATGCAGGTTCTGTCATCAGATCCACTCACAAAGATGCTGTAGGTCAGAGACGCAGCAAGGCAGGTCACTGCCTGAGTGTGCCCATACAAAGCCTGGTGGGGAAAAAGCAACCAATAAACCACAGCAGAGGGTGGCTGATTTACTAGGGAACCACAGCCCTACTATCATTTGCTTAGTAAGAGCAAGCCACTTAGTCATTCTTTGGAGATCTGGAAAGGGTACGAGTGGAAATACCAATGCCCTTAACTTGAAAAAACTTGAGGTTCCAAGAGGTTATATGACTTGCACAGTAACTCAGGGTCCTTGGCATACATTTGAGACTGTAACAATGCTTTGCCCTCAGCAACAACACATCATTTTTCACTTAAGTCCATGCAGTTTTAAGTAAAATTTATGCTTGGAAATTACTATTCCTCAATATTTAAATAACATTTTGAAATAAAACTTCTCAGGATGTATTTCAGTGACCTTCTCAGTCTTATCTTTGTTTTTTCTGAACAAGTACTAATATTTTTTCAATTTTAGTTAAGAATAAAACCAGCATTTGGGGGAGAATTCTTCCTTTAAAGCCAGAGACAAATTCTTTTCTCTTCATCATTGCAGAACATTCTCTTCTTGTTTGTTGTTTTATAGGTTCCACAGACATAAGGAATGCCCAGTTTAGCCTTATTAAAACAGTTTTGTAAAGACAGACTACACTTACAGAAATTTAATAGCAGAGTTAGAAGTCATGGATTGAAGTATACTGATGACAATTGATTAATACAGCATTCTCAAGTGACAGCAGTATACATTTCTGCTGCATAACCACCAATGACAGTAAAGCCTGTAGGGCAACAGAGAAAGAGTCCTTCACAGCTCTCCTAAAAAGCTTTTCAGGGCTCAGTTTTTAGATGCCTTACTGTGAAAAATCAGACTCACTAGTTTTAATGTTAGTTTTAACAGTAAATGTACATTCCCTGCTGTCTTTCTCTACATGACATAATTAGCACATCTTCAGAGTCTATCTCAATTCAGCACAGAGCAGGAGAGCCACATGTCCCAGATGGTTTTTGCAAACACATCTCATACTCTTTTCCAGCGTGTCTGTGAGTCTGAACTCCTGCTGGCTAACATGTGCTGCCACATGCCAAGGTTACTAGGACAACAGCATTCAAACAGTCCATGGGTGCAGAAGCTGAGCTGCAGCAGGTTATGCACTATTGAAGGCAACCTGCAGCTGTGAGGGATGAATTTCAGCTTGTGATTTATTCCATTTGCAAGAAATGCTGACTAAAGATCATGGCACAAAATAGGGTCTTTGGATTGGCTGTAGAACAGTCTCTTTACAAAGGACTGGGTATAACCCAGTGCCTGTGCTCAAGAACTCTACAAGATCTCTGCAAAAAGAGCTGGGACAAGGCAGGTTCAAGGGCTTCAAATTTCCTTTCCTTCCTCCAAAGCATGAAAGAAAACATACCCACTGTGACAGCATCCAACCTGCCAAGTCAAGCCAAGCTAAGCTCCTGCACAATTCTAATTAAGCTCCTTTTCTTCCTCTTTTTTTAAGCCAGTAAGATCCTACCTGGCAATGAAGTCCTTTGAATACAAGCTGAATGTGGAAGAGAGCACTAGACCTGAGCCCAATTATAATCTCAGCTCAATCCACCAGTGCCTCAATGCATATTCATGCATTAATTACTGCACGTTTTTAGCTGTCTACCATTTTCTCATTATTGCTCTGCAGAGAGTGACAGGTTTTCCCCCAATGGGAAATATTCTGCAGCATATCTGCAGAAAGAACTGTGAGGCCCATCTCCAGAGTTAATTCACAAATAGCAAAAGATAGAGAAATCCCAGGTTCACTGCAGAATGCTTAGTTCATGAAAACTTAAACCAAGTTTGACCATCCAACTTAACCGGCTGACTTGGATGCAGACACTTCACAGCTATGTTCAACACGTCCCTCAGAGGTCTGTGTGGCAGACAGCACATCTCACCCAGATGCTTCTCCCAGTCTAGTGTTTCATTTGGCTCAGAAATTCTGGGGTCTGGATTGCACATATTGCTCTGCTCATGAACACTGAGGGGACTGGTAAATCGCATGGATCAATACTGAGGCTATTATGCTCAATCTTTAGTATTCTACAAAACAGTGTAAGCAGCCCCTGCTAGAAAGGGGGAAAAAAAGAAGTCATTTTTTTCTGCTGAAATATAGTTTCTGTACTTTACTACATTTCATACCAGAATGTGCCAGCCCCATGAGACAGCTGGTAAGTGAATACCATCCACTTTATAGCACATCAGCTTTACTTAAGCAAAACTCACTCTCTCAGGAAAGATGATATAATTTTTTTGTTCAGCAGAAAAAGCAGCCACCACAAAACAGTGAATTATGTGAAAGCAGCAAGTAATTCACTGGAAGGCATATAGAAACATAGTTCAAATTTACATCCATGCTAGATGGTCATCAAAAAAAGCCTCTGCTAGCAAAGAGAATGAAAGATACAGTATTTGTCATTGAATGATCTCATTCCACTTTGTGGACTTTGGTTAATAACAGATTAATCACAGCGGAACACATCAGCAAAGCTGATTTTAGATTGTTAAAGAGAAAGGCATTATACTGGAGGTAAAATACAACCTCTTCAAACAGTTGCCTGAAACTAAACTGACCCCTTGACTGGTATCATCTTGATGTTGAAGAAGATTACTGCCTATGCTTTTCTCTACTGCTATTTCTTCCATTTCTATGTCTATGTCCTGCTTTGGAAAAATAATCAGCTGGTTAAAAGGTCATCACTGAAGATCTTGTCTCATATTTCTGGCTTCTTCTCAAGCAGGAAACATCATAAACCTCAGAAGAGAGACTGCTCTAAACACAATTCACCTCCCCAGTTTCAACACACAAGAATTTCAGATAAATGAAGACCTAAATCCTTCTCTGGCATCCCAACAGACATTGAAGTCTTCACACCATTTAATGACAAATAAAATATGTTTTGGCTCAGGTTACAGAAAGCACTGAAATGTCTGAATATCCCTCCAGAGCAAATGCACAGAAGAAGCTTCTAACACTGGGAGAACTTGCTGATCAGTGAACCCTTTATTAATTCACCTGAAAGTAGCAAAGTGTTTTCTGTCTCTTGATTTCTTAGGGAAAAAGGGTCCCGTGTTGCCTTTCAGTTATAATAGAGGTGTACTCTAGCTTTACTGGTAAAGCTGAGTACTCACAATAGCTACACCACACAAACCTTGCATGAGGATTTGCTTTTGCAGCTGAAATAACATTTATACAGCTGTTTGATGACTATAGATGAGCTTTAAATCAACAACAACTAAAGGACATTGGACAATGAGGACACAAGCTATATCATTCTTATTGGATGCATCCCTACCTCATGAAGTGACAGATAAACTTTTTATGTTCTGAATTCAGTTTGAGGGAAAAGAATCAAGATCTTTGCCTAGCTGAGCTTTCATCTTCATCAGCTAAGTTCATATGGTGTTTTGGACATCCTGTCCATTGCTATAGCAGACCAGAAAGAACTAGCAGCATTTCCAGATGATACTGGTTTTTAAAAGTAATCCAATGGTTTGCTGCATTTCAAGTAAGGAGAGCATATTAACATCACTGTTTCTGTGATCATAATAAACTTTGGAAATGCTACCAAAGGCAGGATAAAAAGCAACCAACCAAAACCCAAGCAGAGTTCATAAGTATAAATGGTGGGAATAAGGCATATTATCAGCTCCTGTCCTGACAACAGGCTGTCACATAATATTGCTGAGTAGCTTATTTTCTGCCTTTTTGATTCATCCAAAGGTATTTCCTCTGCCAGTCATCTAAGAGAAAGAAACAAATCGTTTGACTTTCATTGAGTTTCTATAGCAAAAGAACCACAGTACTGACCTGTCTCAGGTTCAGACATTTCACTTTGTCCTTGACCAAGGAAAATTCCCAGACACACACAACTGAACTTGTTCCAGATGTGATTATTGTAGTTGCTGAAGGACACACAGCGCAGAGGCACTTTCCCCAATCTGCCATGCTCTCAAAGGTAGTCATATTCTGCATGAGAAAGTAGCTTTAAGACCAGTGATCATCTGGTGATACCATGCATTTATTAACACCAAAGGGTAGATTCAATTTTCAGAACTGAGCCTCCATTTCTCCAAATCCAGGAAAGAAAAGCTCATCTTAACCAGTCTCTTTGCTCACAGCACAGCTGTATAATAGGTACATGCACAGTCTGTGGCTGCATGCAGCTGTGCCATCCTCCATTGGCCAAAAAGGAAGGCTGGACGAAAGTCAGTGTCTTATGTCTTAGGATACCTGAGTCCCATCCCTCTTGTGCCACAGACTTCCTCCATGACATCAGGCAAGCTCATTCGGCCACCACATAGTGACAGAATGCAAACATTCAGTGTAAATTAAAGAGAACGCTCAAGCTGTGATGGCCACTGCTAACAGAACTAGTGCCTGGCTCTGCAATCCTCCTCTTTCTTACTTTAATTGAAAAACCAAAAGCCAAAGCATTAAATTCCATTCTGCGCCACGGCTCCATTAGCAGCACCCAAATCAGCTTAAACCAAGGTCAGGTCTATTACACATTGCCACAATAGCACAAACATCCTTCTGCTCGTATTCTTCATTAGCTCTGTCCCACAAAATGGGGGCAACACTATGGTACAAATGATTCTGGCGGGGCTGGATGGCACAGCTACAAAACTCATACCACAGACAGAACACACCTTTACTACTTACAAAGAAGACCAAAATTTATTTTAAGCTCATGTTCAGAGGCACAGTTGATAGAAAGGGAACTCAAGTTGGACTCTCAACTACTTCTCACAGTGACTGTGTAATCACACTCGCTATGCTCAGTGTCGCTAGGCTCAATGACACCCTGACATTTGAAAAGCCAAAACAAATAATTTATACCTACAGCATCACTATGAATTGCTAAGCACTGAGTGTAGTTGAAATCAGTGGAGAAAGCTCTCAATAATTTCACTTAGGGAGCAGAAGGTAAAATATGCCTCATGGCTTTATCACTTCCATTGACTGTGATTATGTCTAAAAACACAATGGTGTGGCTTCCACAAATACCCAAGTCAGTATCTTGCCGAATGACATGATCTGCTATTGTGGTACTCAAGCTAACTCCAGTGTCTTTGCATGTCATAACATTGTCCCAAACACATCTAAAAATCAGTGTGTTGATTTTTAACAGTAAAGAAGTAAGAGTACTAACTTTCTAGAATAGAAGGCATCATTATTTTGAATGAATGCACTGGGCTCAGCTTAGGAGCTAGAGGGGAATTGACAGATGGTCCTATTTTAATTTCAGCAGAAAGTTCTGCACAATGAAATTTCTAATCAGTGGCCAGTAGACCTTGTATTGTCCTTACAATCTATGAAATGGGGTTTCTCCTTCCAGAGACTCTGTTGCCGGACAGCAGAGTCTCTGGAAGAAAAACTAGAGGTAATTTAGAGAGGAAATGCCATATTTTTGAGCAGTGTAGAATGACTTTGTACTCTCTTGGGATATCCACCTTGAGAAGCTTGACTGTGAGAGGTCCTGTACAACATCCCCTGAAACCAGCTCCCAGTAGCCTCTGAAATGGGCGCCTAAACCAGCCAAAGACCACAACATATCATTAATTTATTTTTCTTCATAGAATTTTTCTTATTTACCTTCTCAGACCCATAGTTGCCAAAGCAGCAGGTGAAGTCCTCAAATCCCCAGCAGAATGTTTTGCTCCAAAGAGGAGGAATCAAAACTTTATTTTTTTCGACAGCCAGAATGCCCTTCTCAGTATGAACAATGTGCCCAATAGCTCCCCTGGGACAGTCTGACAAGACATAGAACATATTTAATCCTGTTGGGTTTAGAGCAATTAAGTTAGCTTTCCTCCTTGCACAGCTTGTGTGGTGAGGCTGGCAAGTCCCACAGCTGGGGTCAGTGGTGTGGCCAGGCCCACAGACAGAAATGCACTCTACAACTGAGCTTCCAGACAGAATAGTGGAAACATTCCTCTCCAATGGACCACATAAATCCATTCAGGGGGAGTGATGTGCTCCAAAGGAGCACATGATAATGACACTGTTTAACAGAAGTGTCATTAAGCTTCTTTTCATTGCCTTATGCCATGCACTACAGAGGGTGCTAGGCATGTCACTCACTGCCTCTGTAGTACAGCCCCTCTGTCCCCACAAAGATGTGTGATGTAAAGAACACCACTGTGGGATGAAAAAGTGGACACTGAAATTTTCAGGCTTCTTCATGGTAAGAAAAGTAGCAGACTAAGAAAAAGATGAAGAAAAAGAAAGGATTTGAAGATCAAGAAGTTGGGAAAGAGACAGTATTTACTTCACTCTTGAATACAAAAAGAGAGAATGTGAATGGAAAACAGTGAGATTTATGCTTCAATTTAACATACTCAGAATGTAGAAGAGAGAAAAGATTTAGGTGCCTTATTAAAAAAACCCAATAAATCTGTGCAGAACTCTGCAAGAATAGTTTCAAGATTTCTCCTGAGTATTTGAGTGTTTTCAATGCCCACTCACAATACACAAATAAAAATTGGCAGAAGGGATCTTGGTTGTACCCACTCACACAAAGCTGTGTGACTATTTCTGTGCTCTTGAAAAGCCAAATTCAACCCATTGAAGAATTCTGTGCTTATTAGCTTAGAAAATGGAGCACAGCCCCCACAGCACCTTTTATTGTAACTGGTGAGAGCTTCAGATTTTGCAGGCTGCTCATAAAAGGAGGAAGAATTCCACTTGAGTGAAGGGACAACACAGTCTCTCTTCCTGACAAAC